>NW_015542442.1:0-16922 GCF_001515605.1 Sinocyclocheilus anshuiensis
TAAATTAACTTTATAAAGAAACAAAAATAAATATGACCACTTTGCTATTAAAAACCAAAACTTAACTATTTTAATAGCTGTGTAATGGGGAAGAGAGAGGTATGCACATTACTAAGCACTGAAATATAAAACAAATAGAAAAGGAAAAAGCGTTTTTTTTCCAATAATAATTAAACACTGCGTCGTCAGAGTTGGTGGCTTTATCAGACACTTGAACTTAACATTTTATGAAAATCAAGCTCAAATGGAGTTAACAAGGTTTTTGACCAGCGAATGACGGAGATCTGTGTTTTGTCTGTCATTACAACGACCGCATCTGAGGCAGCAAGTGCATCGCATTATACGCTTTCATCAACTTACAGGTTATAACATTTATTGTAGCTATATGGGCGCTTAGTTTTTCATGTCGTTTAATAATTGGACCGCTTTCCTCCCCTTGTTTACTACCACAAGAGGTACACTGACAAGAAATGAAGTCAGAGACCTCTTCGACGTTGTCTGGAGTTCACCAGGGAGCAACAGGCGAGACCTTGAGGAGGACACTGTCTTCCAGTGGGAGTGCTGACTAATGTTGATTCAAGGCAAGTGTTTCTTTAACTGCACACTGCTTTATAATGTAATTAGATTTTGCTTCTTGCCTTTTACATTTTGTTTTACACACAAACAGAAGAAGATGTGGGCATATCCTTTGAGGATGTCCTAGTGTTTGTAACTGCAGCAGATTCTGTCCCTCCACTGGGCCTTCAGCAAAAGTGCCAAGTGGAATTTTATGACCAAGAGGAGCCAACCCGAAGAATTCCTTATGCTTCAACCTGCGCCCTGACTCTCTACCTGCCAAGAGGTGTGTCAGAAGAAGAGGAATTCAGGGAATTAATGTTCCTTGCAATAAAAGGATCTCTCGGATTTGGGAAGGTATAAGTGTCACCTTCTTCATCTTTGTTACGTTTTTAAAGTAATTAAGCAAAACAAAGACATGGTGGTAAGGACTCAATTTGTGAGTGAGGCAGGACAGGTGTCTGTCAAGTGTGGAAACTTAGGCGCACCCCATTTCAACCTAAAAACATTTGGAAAAATGACTTACCACCATGTCTTTGTTTTGCTTATTGCTGCAAATATTTCATGCCAGAAACAAGTGGATGGGAGATGTTGAAACCCATCTTCTTCTCCCTCACACAAAGACATAGCCGGTCACTAGAGAAGAGAATTGTTGAGAGGGGTTCGTAGAAGTTATTGTTGATTGAAAATGAAGAGCAAACAGTGATAAAATAACATGCAGATAAACATTTAGAACTTTACATCTATAAGAATTGTGAACTTTCATTTTCACATCAAGTTTAAATGACTTTACCTTGCCAAGTTTCCATTTATTTCCTTACAGTGTTTTAAATAAAACATTATATTCTGGCATTATTGTATTACAATACAAAACAAATCGATGCTTGTGTTCATTAAATAAAAACTTCACTAATGTTTTTGCAAACATCTGAATCTTTTGAATTTTTTATAACAGCTCTGATAAAAAATTTGGGGCAAGATCTAAATGTATTTGATTGTCAAAGAATAAATCAGAAAACTATTTTGGTGTGGGAACTGGGCACTTTTATTTCATCAGCATTCCAGAAGACCTTAACATTGACATTGATGCACATGACCTTAAATTAAAATGACTACTACAACATCTTAACATATTGACATATTAAAATAATGACTATTAAAGTCATAGCCGCAAGCAGCACTTATTTGGGTCCATACAAATGTAAAAAGGTGACCAAATTTCACAAAAAAATGTATATGTTTTGGACACAGTTCTTTTGGAGTCAATAAATAAAAACTTGAAAGTAATAATGTATAATGGGACATACTTAAACAAACTTGAAAAGGTTAGGTCTATGTTTTGCCCATTTAATGAAAGTCAACCATAACATGCAGCCTTAAGTTTTATTTTGGGATGAACTCGTCCTTTCCTATGATTGATGTAAAGATGTCAAAAAAGACAAAACATTGCAAAGGATGTCTAATCCAAGTTCTGCTTGTGCCCCACCAAGTGGATTAAATTGTGCAACAAGTTGCTCCAAGGTTGCATTGTCCAAAGTGTAGTGATTCTGTGGTACTGGTACTCTGTCTGGCCAGTCAACCATTGCTGCCCCCTGCATTCTTGATGTCGTTTCTCCTTGTTCAGATGGTCCTTGAACAACAGTTTCATCTGCTGGCCCAGCTCTTCTGCCAAAGATTTCTTGCATTGCTGTCATTCTTTGTCCTTGTTGTTCCAGGCAACCTCGGACAAAAATCTGCATTGGGGTCTGATGTCTTTCAGTCCTCAGCCCATGGCTGTTCCATTGTCGGATGAAGGCAGTCAAGTCCCTGTTGATCCTTGGCAAGTAGACATAATGAAGAGCCCAGAGATGCATTTCATTGTCTATGTCCACTATACCTTAACTCTCCAGAAAGTGGAAGAGATTATAATAAACATTAGTCAATCCCCGCCACATGTCACCCCAGAGCCTCTCAATACGCTGGTTATGAGTGCTCCTGCCTCTGATAGCACTGCCTCTCTCTGAGCCCCTGAAAATGTTCATCATCACACAGACATTGTTTTCTCCGCCATGATCTGTTCTGATCCTAGAAGGCACTCCATACCTGGCCACAGCATTCAAAAAGCAATTCATTACAGTGCTGCTGCGGTTGTTGTTTGAGGCACGGAGAAAGACTATGAGACGACTGAAGCCATCTATACCACCATGAATGACAATTCTCCATCTAAAACAACAGAGAAACGCTGTTATAATATAAAACATTAAGAACAAAAAGAAAATACATTACAGTACATCTTCCTATAACAAATATTTTAATAATGGGAAGTTCATTAATACTTTTTTATAATATATACTTTATTAAATGTTACATGTATAAAACAAAAAAGCATAGTCATGTAACGTGTATATCTACCTTATCAATTTGTGGTTGCCATCAAGGTGCCAAAGGGAGTTTGGTCCAGCAACGTTGTACAATCGCCTCTGTGGTCTTCTTTGTGCCATTGCCCTTAGTGCAGCTGCCCTGGGGCTTGTTCGAATTAAACTCTTTCTCACTCTGTCTCTCTGCACCCGTACTCCACCTGCCCGTAACTGTGCCCTGACAGCCTCAGATCCAAGCTGATCATTCCCAGCCACAATATCTTTGATCATGTCATCAAGGGCATCATCAGTTACATCAGAATATGTCACAGAGCAATTCAAATTGAACCTCCTGAAACAAATAAAAATACAAACATAACTAATGTTTATCATCAAGATAATGTTGATCATTGCCTAAAGATGTTCTCGTAGTTCAAATAGTAGAGCATGACGCTATAGCAATGCAAAGGTCATGGGTTTGATACCCAGGGAATGCATGAATTGAAAACAATGCATGAGTTGAATGCAAATGCAAAATGTAAATACAATGTTCATTTTATGCACATCAAATAGTTTAAAATGAAATAATCTTGATGCAACTTACTTCATGCGTCGTTTGACTGTAGCCAAAGACACTTGCAGAATCTCTGCTATTGAAGGAAGAGAAAAACCACAAGATTTCAGAAAAGAAAGTTGCTCTCTAGTGATGCTGTAATGGGGCGCTCCTCTACCTCCACTACAGGTAAGTGGAGCCTGATAACTGGAACTGGCTGCAACAATAATAACAATGATAAATAATTGTAACCAAGTTTTATAAGTCACAAAGAGTGGTTTATGTAGAAACACAATATTAAGGGAATAAAATGTTTAATGCTCTTGTCAGAACAGCTAATGTAATAACCATGTCTGTCCACTACGGATCAGTGATCTTTGCTACAAGTTTTACTACAAAAAAACTAATCAAGGCAATTTAATACCCATGACTACTTAGCTTACACAAAACAATACTATCACTACAGATACAGATAGATTTTTAATCATTTAATGTATAGTCAAAGAGATTCTCCTAAATAATGTCTAAACAGTCTACTATTGCAAAATGCAAAGCTTTTTAATTACTTACCTTGTTGTTCATGCTTCCTACATGTGTTAACTTCTGCTATATATTCCGCTATATCACGGAGTAACCGATCCGCTGCCGGCACATTGATCAGCCTCCCTCTTACCCATTCAAAGCTTCTCTGCATTGTTTCCAGTCTGAAACACAATAACATGAAATAGTAGTGAATATTAAGCTAAAGAAGCACTAAATGTCTTTTTTGTTTACTTTCAGATGCAGAGAAAAATGCCGCCACCAACTGACTCATTCAACTGTAACGTTACCCATGTAAAATACTATAGTAATTAAATCACACCTCATATATAGTACACCCCATACCGAACGCCATATTTAGACGCAATTACGTTATATCAGCCTTGTCCAAATACCCACACTTGCGGTCTTTGCACTTGACCACTTGACTACTTATATGACGTATTTCCTGTACTTGGCCCAAGTGTTCAAGTGAGCATGTAGACCACAAGTGTGTGTCGAACTTTTCATTACCTGATAGGACACACTTATAGTGTTGTAAAAATGCAAGTGTTTTCATAGCTTTATTTAAATTTTAATTTATTTGCATTTTAAAATCAACGTCTAAACGTATGTTCAGTAGTCCCTATAACATGACAATTTTAATTTGTGGTGCTTCTAATTAAGTGATAAAAAGCAGTTGCAAATGTTGTACAAAATAAATATCACCACTACTCATCTTTGCACCAATAAAACGTAAAAACACTGTTTTTCTACCAAATTATATGTAATATCTAATTATTATATTAATATTTAACTTGCATTGGAAAGGTTTCTGTGACCTCTCGCGAGATCTCTGCAAAAAGTCTCACGATTTATTTCCAGAACATGATGCATGATGGGATACACTAAGCCTGGAATACCTGCTCCGGAGCGGTATTCAAGATAGTGTGGATTTAGTGTGCGTTAAGAGCACTGCGCTTTGCCGTTTTTAAGACCTGGGACAGTCTTGCCCACTTACTTCCTGTCGCGCGCACGCGCTCTCAAGTGGCCAAGACCGCAATTGTGTGAATTTGGACAAGGGGATCGTCTGTACACGTAACGTCAAAAGAAGTATTTGTCTTTGCGTATAGGCAAGCCAAGAGGTTCACATTTACGCTATAGATAAATCGCGTTTACATACAAAACGTCGTATTTGACGGCATTTTAGCATACCAACACCATTGTATTTATATAATTTATTACACAAATACCTTTTACGTACATAAATAACAGGACATTATATTAGCTTTGAGTAATTTAATTTCCAAAACAAGAAATAGTTCATAGTATAGGGTAAGGTAAGAAAGAGAATATTTAAAAGCTGTGCAGCTACAGAAGTTGGAGGCAATGGTCCTTAGCCTTTTTGTTAGTGTTTGACCCACCACGATCACTGGTTCAAGTCCACACAATGTGTGACACATTGCTGCCACACGCATTTTTTTTCTGCTCAGTTATGTCGTAATAATGAGATGTTATGTCGTTATTAAAACGACATATTTTCTTGTAAAAACGAGATGTTACATTGTTAAAAAGATGTGTTTTTCCCGTTGTAGAATGGTTACAGAGCGCTTGTCCGCGCGGCTGTCGCCACAGTCCTGATGAGGATCTGCAGGAGGGTTAATAGAAATAAGCTGTTTAAATGTATTTTAATGTAATGGTTTTTATTGTAGCAGCATGTTTATCAGGATTAATCTCCAATCTGTCTACAATATAATGCTATCCAATAATTGCACTCAGACCCAGAGGACATGAGAGAGAGTATAGGCTACTATGTGTCAAGAAGTTTGATTGATGAGGGTCATAAAAATCCCCCCCCCCATCTGTTTATCCACCCCAATGACCCGAAGGAATTTATGGTTGTTTGGGAATGTGTTTTTTGTGTGGGAAACGTGGTATGATTATTAAACGGGATAAGGGAAGTTTTTATTAAAGTTTTCACACATACATTTCAAGAAAAACATACGCGGTATATAAACAAAGTAATGACTGTTTTTTCCCAGAAAAGAGTAAAAACGGGTCAAGACGTATATTTAAGTGTTGTTCATTTAAATACTAGTTAGAGTTTGTTACATGTTAGAAAATAAAAAGAAAACTAGGCTATTGACCATCTATCTAAACACTATCTAAACAAAAAAAGAAAAAAAAAAGTATCAGATAGTTTGTTAAACAGTACGTGGCGGTCAAAATCTTGTAACATTACAATGTAAAAGTTTGAGAGTTTGTTACCAGGTAGAAAAGAAAAGAAAAAATGCTGACTTATCTTACCGTGATCTAAAACAAATAAAAAGTATCCTTAAATGATTTCTGAAGGATCATGTGACTGGAGTAATGATGCTAAAAAGCCCTGATCCATCGCTTAGTCAGTTGCTATGTGAAGAGGATGACCTCATACAGGAGTACAAAACAAGTGTCAAGAACAGTTACTGTTCTGGGCTGCGTTTCTCAAAAGCATAGTGAGTTGATGGAGACCATTATTGCTTGCAATATGGCTAAAACCTGTGCGATTCTTCTTGGACTCACTCACACAATAGCTGAAACTTTGAGACTGTTTATTTTTTCAGCTCTCTTTCTCAGCTCCTGTGCCACAAATATATATGCGACATACCTGTCTTCACATCTACTGTTAAACATTTTTTAAGTTAAAAGTTGTGAAATCCAGACTTTGGAGGAAATCATTAAAATATATATATTAAAAAAAAAAAAAAAAGGACAGATGAGTAGGCTACTGCTCTAAATGGCTACAGGTAATTTATTTAATCAATAATTACTTTTTAAGATACTTTAAAAATACATGTGGTTATGTACACTAAATAGCCTACTTTTGGTCCAAATATTTTTGGTCCTTCAGCCCCTGCCCAAGCACAGTGCGCAGTAAACACAATATCACTCTCGCTTACCTGATAGTCTCTGATAGGGATGGAGTCTAGACTGTTTTACAACGATATATTTAATAGGCTGATAATCATCATCATCATCATTTAAAAGAATATTATTATAATAAGTATAATTGTTATTATTACATATTACATTACCTACATTAAACAGCGTAATTTTTTTCTTCTTTTTTTCAAACATTGTAGTCTTGTGGTGCACGAGACGAGAATGCTTTACTGGAAAAATTTATTTAGTGCCATACATGGTCCACACGCAAATATTAAGGTAAACTGGCATACACAGAGCATGTGAGCCAGGGGCTTAGCCATCATTTCAGAAGTGAGGGGGACGAAATGTAAATGTAATTATATATAAATATTACATATAACACGTATAATATAACATTTCTGTAATAACATACCATGAGTTTTTGAACAGTAAAATCTATAATGTTTTTTTAAAGAAGTATCTTCTGCTTACCAAGCCTGCATTTATTCGATCCAAAATACAGCAGAAGTAATGTTGTGAAATATTTGTACTATGTAAGACAACTGTTTTCTATGTGAATATCTGTTAAACTGTAATTTATTTCTGTGATGCGCAGCTTAATTTTCAGCATCATTACTCCAGTCTTCAGTCACAGAATGATCCTTCAGAAATCATTCTAATATGATTTGCTGCTCAAGAAACCTATTTTAATTATTATTATAATCAATATTTAAAACAGTTGAGTACATTTTTTCAGGATTCTTTGATTAATAGAAGGATCCAAAGATCAGCACTCTCAATTTCTTTTTTTTTTTTGGAAAAGAAATTATAGAAAATAATACTTTTATTTAGCAAGGATGCTTTATAATGGAGGCCAGATGGAAGTGTAGTCCGAGATCTATGCCGTAACCACCACCACAGCTGTTAAATAGTCATCTTTATTTCCTACAAATACAAAAGCAACAATTATTATTTTCCCTGTTGGGTTTTTAATATTGGTATTGTGGCCATCTCCTCTTCATCTGTCAGTGATGCTGGTTCAGGTTCTTCCCCCATTTTACGAGTCTGCCTTCTTGCTATAAGTTTGATTGCATCATATAATAATTGCTGTTAATAGTGTTCATCGTCTGTTTGATTACGTCTTTGATTTTTCCGTACATTTCCGCCATATGTACATTAACTGACAGTCACCACTGATAAGCTACCACTAAATATTGTAGAAACAATAGAAGTCAAATGTTTTTCATTACCCTAATTAAGAAATGTAGCATGTTGGATTAGAGATAATTTAATTATGTGAAAAAGCATTAGACTGTGTAAAAAGCTGCTGCACATTGAAATAGATAGACACAATGATATTTATTGAATGTCAAATGTTTGTAAAGTCATAGCCTACACCCATTTCACGCTTGAAGCTTTACCTGATTTAATTGTTTTTATGTTTAATTTTTTTCTGCTGCCACATTTTTTGCACACAACTTAGTTAGACTTGCTGTTTTTTTTTTTACTGAAACATATTTAAATATATTTTGTAATAAAAGAAAAAACATAATATTTCTGTACATTTTCATAACAATACATTTAAACTTAAATAACTTGTTTATACTTAATTTTTTTAGTGATTCCAATATTCTGATTTGCTGCTCAAAAAACATGTATTATTATTATTATGTTTGAAACAGCTGACTAGAATTGTTCAGGTTTCTTTGATTAATAGAGTTCAGAAGAACAGCATTTATCTGAAATAGAATTTTTGTTGTAACATTATAAATGTCTTTATCGTCACTTTTGATCAATTTAAAGCATCCTTGCTAAATAAAAGAAGTATCTTCTGCTTACCAAGCCTGCATTTATTCGATCCAAAATACAGCAGAAGTAATGTTGTGAAATATTTGTACTATGTAAGACAACTGTTTTCTATGTGAATATCTGTTAAACTGTAATTTATTTCTGTGATGCGCAGCTTAATTTTCAGCATCATTACTCCAGTCTTCAGTCACAGAATGATCCTTCAGAAATCATTCTAATATGATTTGCTGCTCAAGAAACCTATTTTAATTATTATTATAATCAATATTTAAAACAGTTGAGTACATTTTTTCAGGATTCTTTGATTAATAGAAGGATCCAAAGATCAGCACTCTCAATTTCTTTTTTTTTTTTGGAAAAGAAATTATAGAAAATAATACTTTTATTTAGCAAGGATGCTTTATAATGGAGGCCAGATGGAAGTGTAGTCCGAGATCTATGCCGTAACCACCACCACAGCTGTTAAATAGTCATCTTTATTTCCTACAAATACAAAAGCAACAATTATTATTTTCCCTGTTGGGTTTTTAATATTGGTATTGTGGCCATCTCCTCTTCATCTGTCAGTGATGCTGGTTCAGGTTCTTCCCCCATTTTACGAGTCTGCCTTCTTGCTATAAGTTTGATTGCATCATATAATAATTGCTGTTAATAGTGTTCATCGTCTGTTTGATTACGTCTTTGATTTTTCCGTACATTTCCGCCATATGTACATTAACTGACAGTCACCACTGATAAGCTACCACTAAATATTGTAGAAACTTCATTTGCTGTAAAGTTGCTTTGCAACGATTTGTATTGTGAAAAGCGCTATACAAATAAACTTGAATTGAATTTAATTGAATTGCTGTTGGCTGAATAGAAGTCAAATGTTTTTCATTACCCTAATTAAGAAATGTAGCATGTTGGATTAGAGATAATTTAATTATGTGAAAAAGCATTAGACTGTGTAAAAAGCTGCTGCACATTGAAATAGATAGACACAATGATATTTATTGAATGTCAAATGTTTGTAAAGTCATAGCCTACACCCATTTCACGCTTGAAGCTTTACCTGATTTAATTGTTTTTATGTTTAATTTTTTTCTGCTGCCACATTTTTTGCACACAACTTAGTTAGACTTGCTGTTTTTTTTTTTACTGAAACATATTTAAATATATTTTGTAATAAAAGAAAAAACATAATATTTCTGTACATTTTCATAACAATACATTTAAACTTAAATAACTTGTTTATACTTAATTTTTTTAGTGATTCCAATATTCTGATTTGCTGCTCAAAAAACATGTATTATTATTATTATGTTTGAAACAGCTGACTAGAATTGTTCAGGTTTCTTTGATTAATAGAGTTCAGAAGAACAGCATTTATCTGAAATAGAATTTTTGTTGTAACATTATAAATGTCTTTATCGTCACTTTTGATCAATTTAAAGCATCCTTGCTAAATAAAAGTATTAATTTCTATCATTTCTCAAAAAAATCAAAATCAAATAAAAAATCAAATAAAAATACTGACTCCAAGCTTTTGAATGGTATATGTATAATGTTACAAAAGCTTTTTATTTCATATGAATGCTGATCTTTGGATCTTTCTATTGGATCTTTCTTACTGTTATGCCCGGTATGCCCGATTACCAATCCAGCCCTGGATAGAGAGGAGAAAGGGAGGCACTTATACCAAATTCAAAGAAATGTTAAAGAGGATAGGGTGGTAATTGGAAATAGGAGAGAAGATGCAGTGATGACTAGGTTAAGGTTGGGACATTGTTCACTGAATAAAACACTAAAGATGATAGGGAAGCACGAGACAGGGTTGTGTGAGGGATGTCGAGAAGAGGAGTCAGTGGAGCACATAATAATGACTTGTAAGAGATATGAAACACAGAGGCAGGTAATGAAGAATAAACTAAGGGAGATTGGGGTGCAGGAGATCACATTACAAGGGTTACTAAGCACAGTAAATAGGGCACAGAGTAGAATATTGATTACTTTTTTAAGGGAAGCAGGGGTTTTAAGCAGGATTTGATGTATGATGTGTGGTGTGTGTGTGGATATTAATGTGAGGGGACAATGTGAGTGATGTGTAAGTTTTAGTGGGAAAAGGGAATAGATAACCTATTATCTGATCCACACTCCGGAGCAGAAGGGGACCAGCGATGAGCATGGCCAAAATAGCCTTAAAATTGTTTACATGTGACTTTCGCCCACGCAGCGTCTTATCAAATGCAAGTAAACTTTAGAATAATTTAAATTAGCATTATTTTATATTTTATTTAATTATTTTACAGCATTATTAAATATAGCATTATTTATTATGCCAAAAATAATGCTAATTTAAATGTTTCAAAAGTTTACTTGCATTTGATAATATGATGTCATGCATCCCACAAGCTAAAAATGACACATTTAATTTTATAATTTGTCTTAAATCTCATTTTGTAAAAGAAAAATAATAATAATCGTGAATCGAATCGTGAAATCAAATTCGTGAATCGAATCGTGTTGAGTGAATCGTTACATCCCTAGTAGGCATCCAAGCAAATGAGAATGACTCTCTGTCACAATTAGTGTAATTAAAGTAAAAAATTATGTCAAGCTTTTCTTCATTTTATTTATAACATTTTATTTTGTCATTAATTCTTTTGCATTTTTATCATTTTGCCTTAAGTTGTCCAAGTTGTTAAAAATGTTATTTTTCTTAATAAAAGCTGTATGTATGGATTGCCATTTTGTTGTCTACTAGACGTATATATGTAGTCGTTTAATAGCGGTCTAATTGATGACTAGTCTATAAATGGGCTGTGATTAGACGTCTATTAGATTTTAACTGACAGCCCAAATTTAGCCTAGACATCTCTAGAGGCTATATTTAGATGTCTAATAGACGTCTTTTAAATGCAAAATTGCTTGCTGGGGCGTAGCAGAAATGGCGAGGAGGTGTGTTTTAGGTTGTGGTTCTCCCGAAACCCTTTTCCCAATCCCCAAAATACCTTGGTTTCGGTCACGATGGCGCGATTTTTTTGCATTCCCTCTTAAGTTGTTAAAAACTCCAGATTTTTTTATCATAATATTTATATTTAAGTGCATTTTATTTATAACATTTTATTTTGTCATTAATTCTTTTGCATTTTTATCATTTTGCCTTAAGTTGTCCAAGTTGTTAAAAATGTTATTTTTCTTAATAAAAGCTGTATGTATGGATTGCCATTTTGTTGTCTGTTAGATGTATATATGTAGTCGTTTAATAGCCGTCTAATTGATGACTAGTCTATTCTTGGGCTATGATTAGACGTCTATTAGATTTTCACTGACAGCCCAAATTTAGCCTCGTTTTAGCCTAGGCTAGGCTAGGCTATATTTAGACGTCTAATATACGTCTTTTAAACGCAAAATTGCTTGCTGGGTTATACTTGATTAAAAAAAGAGTTGGCACTGTGGAAAATAAGGGAGGAAACAGGAGAGAAGAGACTATTATGACCAGAGTAAGAGTAAGGCATAATAAATTAAATGGCACTCTTCATATTATGGGAAAACATCCAACTGGGTTTTGTGACCAAATACCTGAGACTGTAGAACATGTGCTTATTTATTGTTCAAAATATGAATTACAGAGGATGGATATGATAAATGATATGGAAAAAAATAGGACTAACAGGACGTGGAGTAAAGAATATAATGGACTGCAGTAGGAGTGAACAAGGAATGAAATATTTGATTTGCTTTCTGACTAAAACGGGACTCATGACAAGAATATGATGACTAAAGTATATGGGAAATAACTAGAACCAGAAGATGGCGGTAATGCAAAGTTAAGGATGCAAGGCTGCCGTTAAAACCCGAAGAAGAAGTTGTGCTTGGTGGTGACGTAATTGCACTGCGACGTTACCGGAAGAGACGTGGCAAAAAATGCAACCTGCTATAAAAATATAGAGGAGAGTACAGAGAGTGTACAGTTCCATGTTGATATTTGCATCAGTTTGTGGTTAACTGGTATTTTTATTGATCTTTTAAGGTAAATATAGTATTGTTTCACCGTTAATATGTTGATTAGTTGCGAGAAGTATTTTGCAGTCGTACAGCTAGCCATCCGTGTACTGTCACTGTCACTTACATTTACCTTCTGTCTGACTAAATAATGGCACAGTTTTGTATATGTATTAACTACCGGAGTTATTGAAGCTATATATTAAAGTGCCAAGAAGAGCTGCATCGGCTAAATGTTTTATATTTAAAATGTATGTTTTGGGAGTACATTAGAATCCACCCTCGAATCAAGGCGGATTTAGTGTACTCGAGTTAACAGATGCATTCTGGATGATTATATATGGATCTTTTGCTTGACAGACAGATCATGGGTTTATGCAAGTGTCCTAAGAGGAAGGTAACGAACTTGTTCTGCTTTGAACATCGTGTCAACGTTTGTGAGCACTGTCTTGTATCAAATCACAATAAGGTTAGTGCTCTAATATTTAGATAAAATTCATGACTGAAAGTAGGGCTGCACGATTATGACAAAAATCATAATTGTCGATTATTCCCTTGAAATTGTAATTGCGATTATTAATTACGCTTATCACAATTTACATTGAATGATGTTTATACCATTGTTTAATGCAACTGCATGCCGTATTTTTATATGAAAATAAACAAGCTGAAATCACTCTTAACTGAAAAAGTGCTTTTCTATAGTATTAATCCTCAAATCGGATTGGTTTCTTCTTTAAATTATAAAAAAGTAAAAATATTAATTGTATTATAATGTTATACTAAAATTAAAATAATGGGAAAAACCCTTAAGATTACATATAGAAAGAAAAAACGCGTCTTAAGCACGCAGAATAACATAAGTGGACTTTGAACGATTACTTAATTGTGGCATCCATAATTGTAATCGCGATTAGAAATTTGTTTAATTGTGCAGCCCTAACTGGAAGGGATAGTTCACCCAAAAAAGAAAATTCTGTCATCATTTACTTAGCCTCATATCGTTCCATATTTCTTTCTTTCTTTCTTTCTTCGATAGAATGCAAAATAATATATTTAAAAAAATAACCAAACAGTTTCGGTTCCCATTGACTTCCATGGTATGGACAAAATACAGTGGAAGTCAAACTACTTGGCTTATCAGCATTCTTCAAAATTATCATCTTTTGTACATACAAAAATGCATCACAAATGCATGCAAGATTTGTGATGGCATGAGCGTGAGTAAATGATGACAGGATTTTCACTTTTGGGTGGATTATCGCTTTAAGGAGAAAATATATTTTGAAAATGTATAAACACAAACACTTTTGTTTTATGTTACTTTTATTTGTACAGTGTATTGTACAGTCATACCTACAGTGGCTACAAGACAGCGATTACAACCCAAACTGCAGCCTGTGCAGCCAGCCTTTAGATTCCCAGGAGACTGTTCGGCTAGTTTGTTATGGTGAGAACAACAGGCATAATGTTTTACAGTGAACTCAGTCTGAGAGTTTAAAAAAAGAAAAAAGCAAGTAGGCATTTTACATAGTGTATGAAGCCCTGCATTATTGTGGCTTTTAGGGTGTACCGGTACACAAAAATAATGGTTCAATACGTACCTTGTTTTGAAGTTACGATTCCAGTATATTGTCCATACAGCAGGGGAAAAAATAAATAAATAAAGCGGTGTTAATTAAAACTGTTAATTAAAAAGAAAACAGTCTTATAAAGCTGTATTCTGTATGGAATTAAGCTGTATGCTTTGAAACGCCCTATATGAGGCACTCGCAACAGCCATTTTCTCACAGCAGCTCACCCTGTCCTGCGTTTAATTCTAACATGTATATTGATATAATTGGTGTTGTCCTATATCACATTTAAAAGTAGTTTCATTTAAATAGTTTCTAAATACATTCCACACACACAAAAGTTCTGCATGTACAGTGGTTAAAACAACACTGCATTCACTTATTCCACACACAAACTGAACCAAAAGACCCATACCAAATATATTTGGTACGATTGTGTGTACCTTTACACCCTAGTGGAATTTTTACATTTTCTTTTTATTTCTTTTTATTTTTGTTGTCTCTCATTACATCTAATTTATTTACCATGTCAGATTTATTCCACTGGTCATGTCTGAATGAGCTCGCCTCCCGTCAGCCTTTCTACACAGCACCTGCTGGGTACCAGTGCCCAACATGCCAGGGTCCAGTGTTCCCACCCCCAAACCTGGCCAGTCCTGTTGCAGACATGCTGAGAGAACAACTGTCCTATGTCAACTGGGCTAGAGCAGGACTGGGCCTTCCGCTGGTGAGGGAGAATGTGATTATATGGTTTTGATACACTTATGTCAAAACTATAGACACACACATACTCCTCCTTTATTAATGCTATTTACCACATCTGAGTTAAATAGTAAGACATTAGTAAACTAGATGAGTAAAGTTTGTGAACAAACTTTGAAGTTGGCTTGAGTAAACCTAGCCTGAAAGTTTGAAGCAGTTGTAAGCGCTTGATGTTTAAAGTTTAGATAGATAGATGTTGATAGCATGATTAGAATGTTGTCATGTTGCTAGCATGTTTTTAATATGGTTAGAATGTTGCTGCCATGTTTTTAGCATGATTTAGCACAATTAGCATGTTGCTGGCATGTTTTTAGCATGACTAGCACATTGCTAACATGTTTTAGTATGATTAGCACATTGCTAACATGTTTTAGTATGTTGCTAACATGAAAAGTCCTAGGATAGTCATTAAGCTTTGCTGGTGATAGACAGCTTAAATTCTCTATAAGTCTTACTGTACAAAAGTTTTGACTCCCTCAGTGAAAGTCTATGAGTCAGACCAGTCCTGAGTTTGGTGATTGTAGCTTGAAAGCTCTAGGAGGAGATACATTTTACAATTTAGTCTCAGAAGAATAATAATTAAGAAGCTTATAGTAGATCAGTAAGTTGGATTTCTCAAGACAACTTAATAATCAAAATTTCTACAAATATAAGTAAAAAAAAAAAAAACTAATGTATATTCTGTATGTTGTAGTTTGTTTAAAGGGTGGACGCTTTGTCTAGATATCAGCACTGCAATTTTGGAGTTGGATAGTGAGGACTGCCTAATATCAAAATATGTTTACAACTTTGAATTGAATTAGTTTAAAATTGAATTAAAACCAGTTCAATAGGATTGAGTGATCTGTCAAAATAATTAGACGGTCTAGAGGCCTTTTGACACTGAATGGGAGATGAAACTTTTACAGTATATATACCTTCATGGGTATGTTCAAGACATTTGTCTTTGAAAATTAATTAACACTGATTTAGCCATTAATTTGCATTGATATATTGTTACTTCTTTCTATCTAGATTGAAGATCCACCAAAGAGTGAGGAAAGTACAACACATGACATTACATGCTACTCTGAGTGGTCATCTTTTGAGAGTGAGTTTGTTATAATTGTAATTTACACTTTTTCCCACGTGTCTTGGAAAGCATAGAAATCTGTGATGCAGTTTTGCTGGCATAGAAAAAAAGAGAAAAAAAAGTTTTGGTTATAAGTTTACATAAACCTTGCAGAATCTGCAAATTGCATGCATTTTATTTAGTACTACTGTTCTTAATAAGCTATTTTACATAACAGATGTGTGCATATACATGTAGTAGTTGTTAAAAGCAGCCTAAAAACACCTTTGCTCATGTGCAAACAAGTGCGCTCACAACCACGGATGATTTCGTTTTCCACTCAAGTCGAGTCTGGGGTGTGCGATATACAGTGTATCTTCTGCGATAATATGGTAAGTGTTGTAACGATGTGCGATCTGACATTTTCGAGTATATCACCAAATCACACAGAGACACAGAGTGCATGCATGTGATTTATTAGTCTATTAAAACTCAAAATTTAAGGCATTCTAAATTGTAGATGGCAAAAATGCTTCTGTATGCTTTTTATATTTATACAATTTAATATAGTTAACTTAATCTATATCACACAAAGAGTACCGTTTTTCTGCAGATATCAGCATGATAACAAATTTAATAATAATTTTATACAAGTTCAGTAAAGTTAGCAATAAGTGACTTACGTTTTAGACACAATATTGCTTGTTTTTGCTCGATTTTGCCAACGAAAATAGTTCCAAACAAAGATCAGAGCAGTTTTGTGTCTCTGAGCAATGGACGGTGTTTACTTATTGAATGAATCAGCTTTTTGAACGAATCGGTTGATTAAATGATTCAGTGATTCACTCATTAACACAGTCAAATGCTTTGTT
>NW_015542442.1:16932-17177 GCF_001515605.1 Sinocyclocheilus anshuiensis
TTTACATTTACATTTAGTCATTTAGCAGACGCTTTTATCCAAAGCGACTTACAAATGAGGACAATGGAGCAATAAAAATCAACAAAAGAGCAATAATACGTAATAATAATGATAGCAGTATTCAACGTTTTGTTAAAAACAAAACATTTGGCCTATTTATGCATCTTCCATCTTTAGTTAAATGCATCCATGTCCCCTCTGAGCTACATTAAACTGTGTAAATACATCTAAATGCTAAATGCTAT
>NW_015542442.1:18367-22547 GCF_001515605.1 Sinocyclocheilus anshuiensis
TATATATATGTATGTATATAGAAATAAATATAAATTATAAAACACTATTATCACAATGTAATATTTATCATATTTTATTGTCATCTCACACATTGTGGATCTGCATTTTCTATAATGTATTTCTATCATAAAAATACATATGTGATATGTCTTATTATATAATTAGCATCAAATAAACAAAATAGCTTATTCTCAGTGATTAAAAAGATTAAATAAAAAAAATTTGAAAAATGATGGCACAACCATCAATTAAGTGGTGATATGCGATGCGTATGTAAATGACCATTGAACAAAAGAAGAAAGAAGCAGCATGGTGCGTTTTTTCTTAGCGTCGGTTTCCATGGTGATTCGTCGCTCTGTTGAGAATGTCTTGTGTGTTAACCGTGAATATACGTAAAAACCACTCAACTAGTTTACCAGTTAATTGAGCCATTTTTTCTTAAATAAACAAAAAACAAAAAAAAGCACAGAATCTCAATTGTGAAAAAGTAGTCTTTGATAATGTATATATATTCAAATGCAATACATAAAAAAGGTAATTATGTTTGAAAACACTTCTCAGCAACAATAGGTCAGCACAACTCTTTAAATATAAGGCTATACAGCCATCTAGTGGTTATACTATGGTATTACATGGGTTTTTCTTTCTACCAGAAAGCACTAATCTGCCTATTTTTAACTAAAACACTTCATTAACTGAAAAGTAGAATAAAATTAATTTAATATTCATTTAGCGCACATGACCAAACATATAATCCCAATTTATCAAACAATCTATTTAAAACAGGGGTGTTAAATCATGTTTCTGGAGGGCCACTATCCAGCAGAGTTTAGCTTTAACCATAATTCAACACACCTGTGGCCTGTAGCACGAAGCTGGTTTCAGTTTTTACCCAGGTAAGTTCATGTTTAGTTTGAGCAAACTCTGAGTTTTCGGGCTCAAGAAGGTGGGTTGGGTTTGAGCGGGTTTCGTTACCATAGTAACTTAAGCTACACAGCTACCCTGCTCCGGAGCAGGTTTTATTCTGGTTTAGAGATCGCAAACCTTAGCGTCGGTTTCCATGGTGATTCGTCGCTCTGTTGAGAATGTCTTGTGTGTTAACCGTGAATATACGTAAAAACCACTCAACTAGTTTACCAGTTAATTGAGCCATTTTTTCTTAAATAAACAAAAAACAAAAAAAAGCACAGAATCTCAATTGTGAAAAAGTAGTCTTTGATAATGTATATATATTCAAATGCAATACATAAAAAAGGTAATTATGTTTGAAAACACTTCTCAGCAACAATAGGTCAGCACAACTCTTTAAATATAAGGCTATACAGCCATCTAGTGGTTATACTATGGTATTACATGGGTTTTTCTTTCTACCAGAAAGCACTAATCTGCCTATTTTTAACTAAAACACTTCATTAACTGAAAAGTAGAATAAAATTAATTTAATATTCATTTAGCGCACATGACCAAACATATAATCCCAATTTATCAAACAATCTATTTAAAACAGGGGTGTTAAATCATGTTTCTGGAGGGCCACTATCCAGCAGAGTTTAGCTTTAACCATAATTCAACACACCTGTGGCCTGTAGCACGAAGCTGGTTTCAGTTTTTACCCAGGTAAGTTCATGTTTAGTTTGAGCAAACTCTGAGTTTTCGGGCTCAAGAAGGTGGGTTGGGTTTGAGCGGGTTTCGTTACCATAGTAACTTAAGCTACACAGCTACCCTGCTCCGGAGCAGGTTTTATTCTGGTTTAGAGATCGCAAACCCAAACTGGACCAATTAGCTGTGAGCAAAGTTACATATCTGATGCAATGAAGCCACTCCCCCGTATCTCTCACTCCAAATTAAAGCAGTTTACAGTCAAAGAATTTTAGAGACAAAATTGCCTGACTTTTGCAGCTACCTATTTATTATATTTGTATTATATTAAAGGTGCAGTAGGAGATCTTGGAAAATGCTAACTTTAGCCTGATAGCACTGAAAGCGAGTGTCCCACCCTCCCTGCAATCGCCGTCCAAAGCCACGCCCCCTGAACGCATATAAGCTCACAGACCAGAATACCAGAGACAACATTACTACAATAGGCTACATCAGCGGTTCCCAATTCCAGCCCATGTTCCGAAGTGAAGTAAACTTAAACAGATTTCCCCTGCTCAGGGTGGAGGGAGCAATGAACACTGTGTAGGGATCCTATCGATCGGAGAACAGTTCATGCACGTAGCTCACTTCTAACGAGCTGGTTATCTGAATCGCGAGGACTGGAATTGGGAACCGCTGGGCTACATCATGTGTCATTCACAGGTGAGAAAACTTTAAAAGTACTACAATACCAGGAAGGAAGATCGGGTTGTTGATGTTTGTCTGCCATTCTCGCTCTGTCTGCACAGTGTGCGTGAACGCGCTGATGACGTATCCTGTCTGAGTGAACTGGGTGCGCAGAGGTATGTAGATACATACGTTGACAGGCAGTTAGGAAAGCCAATTAAAACTCTCGGACCAAGCGTTTTAATTGGACGAACATTTCTTGGTCCTACACCTTCCACAGAATATATAAATACAGATAAATACATTTAGACCACTTAACTTAATGATTGCTATCGGGATGTGAAGAGACTTTCAACCAGCATAACAAAATGGAGCTTTACCGCTGATTACAGAACCGGCTTTACTGATAAGATGCGCGTTAAATATAGCATGCGATTTATCGTGCAGCCCTACGGAAGACAATCACCTATTGCACCTTTAATAGTAATTGTTTATAATTCATATAATATATTCATATAATTATTAAATGAAGTGTCAATTAATTTTAAGCTTTACATTTAAATTAAATTAAGATAAATAGATAGATAAGCTTTAATATATCCAACTTTTAAAAACGTATTAATTTATTAAACTTATGTTTTCCTTTTGAGCTCTGTGTGAAACTATACATAAATAAATTCAGTTGATTCCTTTGCAGTTATATATTTTCTTTCTGATGCCTTCTCATACTCTTGCCGCAGCAGAAGTGTTTATTCCTGCCTTGTAAATGCATTTAAATTTATTACATTTTTAATAACGACATCTCTTAATCTTCAGCAGAAAAGTGAATAGCGCTGACTCTCGCGAGAAGTGAATCCAGCTGACGCTTTGCTGATGCTCTTGCTGTTTGCTGCACGTATCACACGTCCAAGTGCACGTGCTCCAGAGTTAATCACAAACTCTGGTTCGAACTCTGAGTTGACAGAGAACATTTATATCGAGCTTTGTGAGTCCAGTGAACCTGACTTAAACCAGGTTGGCTTTATCGGGCTTTGTCAACTCAAAACTTACTCTGCAACTTTGAGTTTGTTCATCTCGCTTCATGCTACAGGCCACTGAGGCCCGTTTCAGAAAGGAGGTTAAAGGGTTAGTTCATCCAAAAATGAAAATTAGGCTGTGTTTTATGCACCCCCGATGCATCCTAGGTGTATATGACTTTCTTCTTTCAGACGAATCCAGTCGGAGTTATATTAAAAATTGTCTTTGATCTTTCAAGCTCTATCGTTGCACTCAGCGGGTGTTGCAGTGCTTCGGTTCAAAAGACCTGAAATAAAAAGCACCCTTCCATAAAAAAAAGTGTCTCACACGGCTCCGGGGGTGAACAAAGGCCTCCTGTAGCGAATCGATGCGTTTTTGTAAGAAAAATATCCATATTCAAAATGTAATAATCACTTGAATCTAGCTTTAAGTGAAAACTCTGAGTATGTTAACGTTGAAATTAGAGAAACTCTGGGTTTTGTCAAACCCGAGAAAGCTGGGTAAGTCAAGCCCATTTCTGAAAGATAGGTAACTTATATTCAGAGTCAGTTATCATGGTAACTATGGGTTAAACCCATTGTTTCTTTCGGTCTCCTCCCCCTTTTAAAGCGTAAGCTATGTTTTCCACATTCATTCACGCTGCAAAAATGCTTTTCTTAATGAGTGTTTTGGAATCTAAATTAAAGGCACAATATGTAATTTTTGCCGCTAGAGGGCGCGTATTCAAAATAAACAAAGAGACAAAGGCGTAGTTTGATGACGCCATGACTGAGTGTGGAATCATGGGAGCTGTCGTCTTCATCCCCACAGCCGATGCAATCTGATGGGACTTTGGCAGAAATCATGTTCATGGATGAGCTAATGATTTATTAACGTAGTAGAATGAAGCAGGGTGAG
>NW_015542442.1:22879-25792 GCF_001515605.1 Sinocyclocheilus anshuiensis
TGTAAGTACACAAGTCAGCAAAATATATAACACGGTTCTAGTGGTTTTTGGATATTTTAATTAAAAAAATCTTACATATTGTGCCTTTAAGTGCATTTTACTTAAAACAAGAAAAATTATCTTAATGCAAATGGAAACAAGATTATTTGTATTACCCCAATGGCAGATAATTAGCAAAATAAGAAAAATACACTTATGTAATTAAATTATGTAGAAAATGCTTCTTGATTTAAGAATGTTTACCCAGCAAACACAACTACATTGTAAAAACGTTTTTTTCATGTTGTGAAAAGGTTGTGATAACGTTTTTATCCGACATATTTATCACGTGAAAAAACCCTGACATCTGTCTTATTAAATAAGTTTTTTCACAACGTTGCAGAAACGTATTTATAACGTTTTTATCACGTTACCATGTCTCCTTGCAACGTTTTAGAAATGTACTTACCATGTCCAAACTGGTATTTCACAAGCTGCCATCAAAATGTCTTCTTTACTGTGTTTTTTATTTATTTATTTTTTAAGTAAACTGACTTTAATATAAAATAATGTTATAACTGTATAGCAAAATAAATAGATTAAGTGGTGTCTTTTTATTTTTCTTTATAATTCTTCATAGGCTATTATTTTACAGGTTACAATATTTCTGTTCATCTGAATATGCAGCTTATTACCAGTGCTTTTTTACATTTCACCTTACCTGTAGGGCTGACATCTGGGGCCGGTTGCATAAACTGCTTAGACTAGTCTTAAAAAGTTAGACTAATTAATTAAAAGTTAACTAATTTGTTTTCTTCTAGACTGGTCATAACCGTTTAAAGTCAGTTACAAAAACGTAGATTGGCCTAATGTTAATCAGAAAAGTGAGACTGATTATCTCTTGGCTAACTGCTAGTTGGTCAAACTAGTTCTGAAGACACAGTCTTAACATAGTGGCTATGTTTATGCCACCGGCCCCAGGTTGTCCATTTTATAAAACTACATTAAATTTGCGTGTAGTATAAATTATTAGGCCTACATATGTTAATCATTGTATTTATTCACAAAATATAAAAAACAATCACAAACATTTTTTACAACTTTTCACAACGTTGTATTTTGGTTGCAATTAGGTAATGTAGTACAACGTTTTAAAAATGTAAAAAAAAAAAAAAAGTAACCAAATTAAAATGCTTTAGAAACGTTGCGAAAATACCAACCTGGTATGTTTTAAGTAGTCAAAAATATAAATAAAAATAATAATTATATCATGTAAATATCACGTTTGTCTACAACGAAAACACAACTAGACCAATCTGCAGTTGTTATTTTATAATAATTGTATTGCAATCTACTCTTTGCACTAAAACTAATGCTTATATTTTAAGTTTTTTTTTCAACACAAATTACAGATATAAAGCATCCAAAATACAATTTAGATTTTTTATTATTATTTAATACGTTTTAAAGTGATTTGATAAATAGTGTTAGCAATTTTTCATCACTTTAATTGCAAGTTACATTGTTATGCCAGTAGGTGGCAGCAAGGGACTGTCTTATTGAGTTAGTAAACCATTCATTCAATGCTGATTCATTCTATAGTGCTGAGTTGTGTAACCCACCAAATTATGTGATCCGAGGAATGAGCTTAGGTGTAGGATTAGGTTTGGGTTTAGTGGTGCACTGGTGCACTAGGGCTGTGAATCTTTGGGTAGACAGTGATTCGATTCACGATTCATAGGTTTTCAGTTCGATTCAAGAACGATTTTTGCAAATTCAGAACGATTAAATTCGATTAAATTCACAATTAAATTCGATTCGATTAACGATTCGATTCTGCATTCTTTAAGTGCATTCACAGGATTATTTAAATGCTTCCCCTAAATTCTTTAAATGCTTAGTCAGGGGGCAAATTACACAGCAGCCTTTATGGTTAGAGAACTATAGGTTAGAGGAAAAAAAAAAAACTAAACACTTTTGTCCGTTGTTAGATGCTAGTTTAATGATGCTATGGCATGGCATATGTTGAAATTTACGTAAGCCAAGATTTTAAAAAAGAGCTTTAAAAGTATTATCTATAGGCTAACATTTTGTCACACCAGGGGTGTAGCCATCATTTCAGAAGTGACAGAAATGTCAAATACAATAATTTTATGTATGTAGCCTATGTATTATTATTATTATTATTTTTATTTTTTTTTTACAAATAATTATTTTCTTATGTCTTACTTTGAATTTGCTATAATAAATCAAATACACTGCTGGAGAATAATCAATCATTTGTAATCTATAATTTTTTTCTAATGGCAATTGTATGATTGTTTTATATACTACAAACAATTATTTCAATTTTCTGCACATAATAAGGTAGAGGTAAAAGTTATAAGTATAAAAGTATAAGGTAAAAATATACTTTATAGTTTCTGTACTGTAATAAATGATATGCCATTTAGCACTGCATCATTCATAAATTGTATTTATTTATTGTGTTTATTGTGTTAACGTTTCAGTTCATTCTGCTTTTTATTCAGCTTAGCTGCAGATATAGCTTAGTAGCCTACGTCTTCTCTTTCAGTGCGAAAACTTCATCTCATTTTCATGAAATAAAATGCTATAGTATTTAACTTTTACTCTCCATCAGCGAATTAGCAGAGAACACAGAGCAGGACTTGATTTTTGGCGTGGGATTGCGGCTATTAATAATAATTCTACTCATTCCCGCAGGTTCCGCGCTTATAACGCGATGACAGATAACGGAACGTATCATTTGCACGTGCTTTTGAGTCTTGAGAACTCGCGCGCTCTCATTTTCTGTGCGCCCACAGATCACGATAAGGAGCCTGACAGCTTTTAATAGTTATTAAGGGAGTTTGCAAATGTGATACTGATTTAATACAACAGTTCAATAAACAAGTACTGCCTTGTTTTGCTCTA
>NW_015542442.1:26226-26742 GCF_001515605.1 Sinocyclocheilus anshuiensis
AATCAGTGTTTCCCAACCTTTCTTTAGTCGCGGCACCCTTTGGAAATTTTAACAAATTTGTGGCACCCTACAGAATTAATTTTGTCACAATATTTGAATTTTTAACTTCAATATGATACTTTGAAAATTATAGATATTCGGTACAGCAGGGAAGAACTACAGAATATACTGTCATACAGATATTTTTTATATTATTAAAAAAAATTTGTCCATCAATGGTGGCAATCAGTAGGTTAATTTCTAATGAAAAGACCAATTTATATGACAGATTTTAATGTAGGCTTTTATTCATATGTCCTAGAAAGCTATTATTATCAGAACACGTGAGCATAGCATAGCGGTTAGCAGATCAATGAATGAGAGGGCAGTGTTACCAGAGTTGCCCATTTACCACACCTTGTTACAGCACAGTAGGGGTATTGCAAACAGAAACAATACTGTACTACATGTTTCCTGTCAGCTCGATTTTTGAGTGGACTTTGCTGTTCCGATGAGCATGAACGGTATATGAGTGGA
>NW_015542442.1:26766-34768 GCF_001515605.1 Sinocyclocheilus anshuiensis
GCATCTCTAATTATTGGCGACATCAGAAATGGATATTATATAATAGATGCTTTTTTGAACATTTTAGCTATTTAAAAATATAAAAAAATTATTTTTTACACGGCACCCCTGCTCTCGACAGACGGCACCCCGGTTGGGAAACACTGGGCTATATAACACTTTTAATTGTCAGGAAATTACTTTTCTTTAAAAGTTTTGGTTCAATATACTTACCTGTTGATCAAAAATAGCCTTAAACTATATATACATGCATATAATTTTACCTCGGACTGTAACCCAGACCACCTCACGTGCTAATTAACAGGAATTTACAATTGTGAACTTAACTTACCAATACAAAACATTATAAATCTATTGTTACATTTAACGTTAGATTGGCAAATCGGCAAATAAAAAAATATTTACAATTCCCACCTTCACCATCCATCCGGCATGGCAGATGATGACCATTACAGAGACCATTACAGTTTGAAGTGAGGCACATTCACAGTACTCCGGTTCTGTCTTACTGTTATTAATTTTAATTTTAAAGTACTTTTTTATCATCTGTGTCTCATTTTGAATTATGTTGGACCCCTCTGTAGGTTGCCGTATACCAAGTGTCCTCATAATGCAGAGTTAAATGAGATGGCCTTGTATGACATACAGGACTCAGTATGAGAATGAATCCCTAATATGAACTGAATAGTATGAGAATATGCAGTATACAAATGAGATAATTTAAAAACATTTTTAAACATTCACCAATCATTTCTGTTCATGCGTCGATGACACCCCTCCTGCTCCTTTCATTTGTTTACACTCTTGAGCTGTTTAATCCACACTGCTAGGTTAGCTCGTGATGACAATTATATAGCCTAGTAAACAAGAATAATCGATAAGTGGATTATTAGATTCGAATATATCGGTTAAATGAGCAGAGACAACTGAAAGTAAGCATTCACATAATACCTTTTGTCTTTGATATCAGATGCTCAGGCTGCATACAGCAGTCTCATCTGTCACTGAATCACTTTAATGTTAAAATGTTACTGATATTTTACTAATATGTTTGCACAAACATAACGTAGCATAGGAGATTTGGCATGGTTGTATTTTGGTACTGTCATGACATTTTATAAACGTCTTATTCCAACGTGCAGATTACGTTATTTTAACACCTGAATAAAACGTCTCCTAAAGGTTGCAGATTGGTCTGGTTTTGTTTTCGTAGTAGACAAATGTGATATTTACGTTTTTGTGAGTACTTAAAGAAAACATACCAGGTAGGTATTTTCACATTTCTAAAACATTTTATTTTGGTTACATTCTTCTTATTATTATTATTAAAAAAACATTTTTAAAACGTTGTACTACAACATTACCTAACTGCAACCAAAATACAACGTTGTGAAAAGTTGTAAAAACGTTTTGTGTTTGCTGGGTAGATATTTTGACTGGAAACACCAAGACAAAAATACCAAGTAAGAAAAGCATTTTTTGCAGTGCATGGGCATTCAATCATTGCACATATTTTCAATGATATATGTACACACTATCAAAGTAACAAAAATGGCATGTCCTTTTATGCGGAATCCTGTAGATGAGGAGGCTGCATTAATTTGTAGGGAGTTACATTTACATCGGGAGAGTTTTTTTTTTTTGCCTTATCCACCTGCATATTTATTTGAGCAGTACCATTTTTAAATGGTAGTTTTCTGTATAACATCAGGGATGCAGAGCACATTAGTAATTACTCTGCTCTGCATTACATTAGTAATGTGTCTTGCTCTCACGTGTCTTGCTCTCACGCTCTTTCTTATAATATTTGTGTAGTTTCTTTGGCACAAACCCATCGAAAATGAAGCTGATTACTGTATGGAATGGAAGGATGCCAAATGGAAGGGTAGTTCGAGATATACAGTATCTCACAGAAGTGAGCACACCCCTCACATTTTTGTAAATATTTTATTATATCTTTTCATGTGACAACACTGAAGAAATGACACTTTGCTACAATGTAAAGTAGTGAGTGTACCTCACTTTTGTGGCCAGCGGTTTAGACATTAATGGCTGTGTGTTGAGTTATTTTGAGGGGACAGCAAATTTACACTGTTATACAAGCTGTACACTCACTACTTTACATTGTAGCAAAGTGTCATTTCTTCAGTGTTGTCACATGAAAAGATATAATAAAATATTTACAAAAATGTGAGGAGTGTACTCACTTCTGTGAGATACTGTATGCTGTAACCTCCACCACAGCTGATAAATTTATTTGGTCATCTTTATTTCCTACAAATACAAAAGCAACAGTTATTTTTTTTTCCTGTTGGATTTTAATATTCTTCCAATACTTGGTATTGTGGCCATCCTCTTCATCTGTTCTTCATTATTTTGCGAGCCTTCTTGCTGTTGGCTTAGTAGAAGTCAAATGTTAATTTCATTACTGTAATTAAGAAATGTAACAGCTTAGGTTAGAGAACATTTAATTATGTGAAAAGAGCATTAGACTGTGGAAAAAGCTGCTGCACATTGAAATAGATACTGAATGATATTTATTTAATATGTAAAAGGTTTGTAAAGTCCTGTAGCCTACACCCATGAACCTTTTATGCTTAAAGCTTTAACTGATTGAATTATGTTTTTATACTTCATGTTTAGCTGTTTTTTTCCCTTTTTTATTCTTTTGCCTGTGGGATACCATGAAAATTAATATTAATAATAATTTACTTTTCTGCCAGTTTTAACCTTTGATATTATAACAGTGATTAAGAATTAAAGTTACGTATTGACTTGGAAGTATGCGGAGATCATTTTGTAGGGTGCTGTTGCCATGCTGAATCATAATTTCAGAGCTCCATTGATCA
This sequence comes from Sinocyclocheilus anshuiensis, assembly GCF_001515605.1. Lineage (NCBI taxonomy): Eukaryota > Metazoa > Chordata > Actinopteri > Cypriniformes > Cyprinidae > Sinocyclocheilus > Sinocyclocheilus anshuiensis. The sequence goes on from NW_015542442.1 coordinate 29,616, forward strand.
TGGGTTTTCGTAGTCGTGGTGCATGCGCTTAACTCAGAGTCAACCTACTCAGAGTTGATTGAACTAACTCAATTAAGCTGTTCTGAACCCGAAAACTCAGAGTTTCCCATCTCAGGATAAGTCAACACAGAGTTCAAGTTTCAACTGGTTGGTTGGAGTTGGTTGAACCCCCCTATTGAAACGGGCCCCAGAGCTAGCTAATCAAGGTCTTCATATTCACTGGAAACTTCCAGGCAAGTGTGTTGGAGCTCAAATCTGCAGGACAGTGGCCCTCCAGGGGCAGGATTGAACACCCCTGATTTTAAAGATAGGAGACTCTTTCTGTTCCCGTTATTTGTCGTTACTTGCCATGGCAACACCATTCAAGATATCCAATGAGCATGACATGCAGAAAAAAAAAACTAAATCATACGCACAATTCACTAATTCATTCCCTCGTTTTAAGTAAATTGTATGGTTGATATCATAATTTGTTCCCTCATTTAAAGTAAAACGTTTGCACGAAATAAAAATTTTTGCCCTCGTTTTAAGTAAATCGTGCACACAAAATAATAATTTGTTCTACTTCCTGTCTGCATTGTCATAAACCGATGTAGATGCCTCTCAATTAAAATGATTCCATGCAACACTGCAAGGCTTTAATTGAGAATGTCTCTAGAACTCATTCCCAACTCAAAATAAAACCCAATTAAAGTGTCTCTGTCTATAACATAACACATAACATAACATAACATAACATAACATAACAGAAGCAACAGGTTTGTGAAAATGCGGACAATAAATAGAACGGATTATTATTTTGTGTGCACGATTTACTTGAAGCGAGGGCACGAATTACTTAAAATGAGGGAATTGTGCGCACAATTTACTTTTTTGTCCTGCATGTCATGTGCAGGGCTCTGCATGATTCCCCATGGAGTAGCTAAAAATTCAGAGCTGTAATTTTTAAATCAGCATTCAAAATATCTGACTTCTGTTTATCAGATCTAATGACTGTAAATTAGAAAATTGTCCAGTTTTATGAGAACAATGTGTATTTCTTAGCTTCTGCCTATGTTTAATGGCTGATAACTCTGTGTATGTTGAGTTTCATGAAATTTTTATTGTGTTAAGAGACTGAGAAACACCCACAATTTTACGTTAGCCATGTCCTTGACGTTATTTTGACTGAATTTGAAGCAATTTGGATAAACAAAAGATGATAATTTCAAAGCATTTTGAAAGTGACACACTTCCTGCTGCCATTCGGTGGAGCTATGATTGTGACTTACAAAAACATATAGCTCAGGTTTGAGCCAATCAGTCAATGTATGCCGAAGTTATAACACACTTCCTGTTTCCCTTTTTTTTGACATAAATGTATTGCCTTGCCACGGCCAATATATATTATAATAATATTAAAAATCTGTTTGCAAGCATCCTTAGTGAATATTTTATAAGCCCTCTGCCTGCGCCCTCTATAGGTTGTCATTGTTTTTGTGTAGCTTTTCTAATGCTAAACTGTTCTAAAAAGCAGCAAAAGTTAATACTATTCTCTCTCTCTCTCTGTGTGTGTGTGTGTGTGTGTGTGTGTGTGTGTGTGTGTGTGTGTGTGTGTGTGTGAGAGAGAGAGAGACAGAAATATTGTTTTTGATTCAGCCATTCAGATGACCTTATAATAATAATATTATTATGTTTCTTTAAGCTTTGCCTGGTTTTATTAAAAGGCAAACTTGTAAGACAGTGGTTTACCAATGACAAAACTTTCTTAATTTTCAAGACTGTCAAACACTCATAGCATTGTCATAGATGGAAAATTTTGTACATTTTAAAGTTAAATGCTTCAATCACGTTGAGAGTAAAATTAAGAGCTCCAACCACTTTTCAGTGACCAAACTGAACAGTAAAAAGAAGGCTTTGCGATTTTGCATTCTTCTTCCGCTCTGGAAATCTATGGCAGCCCATAAAACCGCTTTTCGCAAATTTTTAATAGTTCGAAAAACCTACTTTTTCGAACTCGTCCTAGACAGTTTGTCTGATTTTCACCAAAATTGCCTCAGATCATATTCAGACCATGCTAGCAAAATGATTGAATTCAAGTTGATTAGTCAAACCGTTCTCGAATAACACGTGACATGAATGAATTTGACGAAGAGAATGGAAAAATCAATGTGAGGCTATATCTCTGCAACTACCCACAGTTTCTGCCCAGTGCTACCTAGTGGTCAGGAGATATGAAAAATGGCTATTTTTGCTTATAACTTCTGAATGATTTGGCCAAAAATCACAGTAGTTCGAGTGGGAAGAACAAAAATTCGGTGCAGCATGCTGAATTGAACCATACCCAATTTTCCCATGTTGGCCGTTTTGAATTTTGTCATAAAATGCTATATTTTACGAACTCATTGGCGTATCATTGCGAAACTTATGTGTCTTTTTGGTACCATGCCCTGACGGTACTTAAAAAGTTTCAGGACAGTAAAAAAAAAAAAAACTTTTCAAAAGTTATAATGAAATTTCCAAAAATGCTAATAACTTTTGAGTTTGAACCTACTTAAGTACTTGAGACCAGCCATAGTTAGCTGAACTTTCTGTCTGCCATTGTGATTTATGTTGAAAACCTACTTTTTCGAACTTCTCCTAAACTGTTGGTCTGATTTTTACCAAATTTGACTAAATTATGGATTTCGTGTCGATATACAAAACGGTTATCATTTAACGCATCAACAGATTTGCTGGAATGATGCCAAACTGCATCTGAGGCCATATCTCTGCAACGCTTTGACAAATCGACACCAAACATTTTGTGCCATTGTCACCTCACACTGACCACGCCACATCACTTTGGTAACAGTGCCACCTTTTGGTCAAAAGATAGTTTGTCTGATTTTCACCAAATTCAAGTCCGATCTTCAGACTGTGCTGACAAAAAGTTATGGATTTTGTGTCGATAGGCAAAACCGTTTTTGTATAGCGCCACAACAAATTAAGGCATGATGCCTTAATGATGCCTGAGGCTGTATCTCTGCAAAGCTTTGATATATTGACACCAAACTTTGTGTTTGCCATTGTCACCTCACGCAGAACACACCACATTGATTTGATAACAGTGCCACCTATTGGTCAAAAGTGAAAACCCATTAAATCATATTACTAGTGGTTGTATTTTTTGTCACATTTTGACAAAAATCATCTTAAAATGGCTTCGGTTACTCATTGCTGCAGTTGGCCTGATGCTTGTTTCTATAGTGCTTGGCCCCTTAATTGCTGCTTGCAGCTATATTTATTGTTGTTATCCATAAGACAGTAATATATTACTATTATAATAGTATAATATATTATATAGTATAATATAAGAATATTGTAATTCACTTAAAAATGCATGTAAATGAAATTTTATAATCATAATAATTATTTTACTTTACACTGCATTAGTAAAATTGCAATACTATCTTAATTTCTAGTAGGGCTGGGCGACATGGCCAAAAAAAATATCACAATGAAATTTTTCATATCAGTCTATATCAATAATTATCACAATAAATTTCAAAAATTGATTTCTTTCAAGTTCAAAGGCAGATTTTTGCTCCCGAGTGAAAGTTGTAGAAACCAGACTGTTAATTGTGGTTTTAAACTACACTTTATGGTCAAAACATGACAAACACTTCATGTTTTTGAATTCTTTACACTTTTCCAGTCATTTTTCCTTAACATAATAAATATCTTAATAAAAAAATTAATTTCTTAGTTATTGCATGTTCTAATGAGTGATATTGTTTCAAATCGTGAAACAGGATTGTGTTGCCTGACTTTGATGATGCACAGTTTGCAGTGCAGGCTGCAATATCAATAATACATCAATAAAACATTTTTTGTTTCTTAGAAATGCACATTTGACAGTGGCTTGAGTTACAGTAGTAGTAGCTTGAGTTGTTACAACCTCATTTTCATATGGTGAAATTTAATTATTCTGACTGTTTGAGGTTTTTCTTTTTTTATCTTGAATTAACCATTGGTTTTCCATAGTAGCATATATTTAGATCATGATAAACAGTTAAAACCACACATATAGCACCTCAACCATGGTAAAAAAAAAAAGTAACTATAAGGTTTCTATAGTATTTGTATGAAAAACAGTAGTTTAAATACATTTAGTATATACACAAACGTTATAGCTTAATCAAAAAATAAAACTGTAATTATATTCTATTACTCCTTTAATACATGTCTACATTAATAATATAATAAAATTCGACATGAATATCCCACATTTCTGCCACAATACCATGGTGATTTGTAGATTGAAAAGCCTTCTGACTGTATCATTGCGCACAGAGTTTCTGCTGTTTGTCAGTGCTGTTTCATTTGGCTTTAAACTAGTTTAAATCACAGAAGCATTTGTGTTCTTGCTGAATTCAAGCGCATCACACTGGATCTCACAGCGCTGTTTAGTGGTCACATGACCAAGACTTACCAGCAAGTAAAGGCTCTAGTAAGCTCATGCTGCGCTGCCATTTGAACTTTGAGCCGAGCGGACAAATGGTCCGTGTGGAGTGGTTCAAATAAGTCGCGCTGTTTCATTACACCAGTGGTTCTCAACCCCGCGGCCCGTGGGCCGCATGCGGCCCGTCACGAATTCAAATGCGGCCCACCATGCTGAACACAATTAAAAAAAAAATACTTTCAGTTTTACAATTCATTTTAGTTTTTACATTAATTTAAAAATGTACTAAACAAATATAAGCTAGAATGTTTTTATGTAAAATAATTTAGTTTTTCATATATTATTTTCAGACATGAGCAGACCTGTACTCACGTAGGGCCTAATTAACGTTAGGCATTTAACGAACACTTACAAGTGCGCACTTTATTAGAATTCAATTAAAATAGTCATCAGCAGCCATTAGTTTGGTAAAATTGAGCATCAGAATGGACACATTTGTTATTAAGGGAGAAAAACGAAATGTGGAAGATGCCAGCGACAAGCTTTAGCCTATTGTGTGCATTTGAACGCAGAACTGTTCAGCTGTGCTGACGGCACGCTGGCTCTGCTGGACACTAAACACCGCTCTTGACAGTCGCGGCGGTCTCCTGTTGTTTCCACCAGCGCGGCAAATTATTATTTTTTTCATCACTAATTGATGGATGTCTAAAATATAAAAATAGGAGAAGCC
>NW_015542442.1:34920-35173 GCF_001515605.1 Sinocyclocheilus anshuiensis
GAAGATGTTCAGGCTAGAGCCCTGCACGGGCCTCAAATCCATGACGTTCAGGCCCTAGCCCGGCCCTTGTCCGACAGCGCATCAGAATGACCGACCCGAGCCCGTCTTTTTTTTCCCCCTTCTCCCAAAACAACTTATAGGCCTACTACTGTTTCAGCTATATTAAAATAGTTCAGTTTTGTATGTAATGGCAAAGTGATTATATTTCGTTTCGTTTTTTTATTAAGTTAATTTAGAAATACATTTGGAGCAT
>NW_015542442.1:35247-37631 GCF_001515605.1 Sinocyclocheilus anshuiensis
ATGCGTGCTGCCCGCGAGACTTGCACTTGGACCATAGTGCGGCCCAGTGGAAAAAAAGGTTGAGAACCACTGCATTACACGTTTGGCAAAGATGGCCTCAAATACATCAAAACGTATTTTGTTACAAATTACAAATTCTTGCTCATCAAATGTATTTAATTTAAATTTGTTGGTGTGAGAAATACAGAGTTCTGGCATGAAACTCTAGATGGCACAGTCCAATACATGCCTCACAGACATGATAATTATATCTATAGAAAGCTTTAAATGACTACTTAACGAAATAAAACACAAAAGAAAATCAAGACAAAAACATATTTCATTATAATCATAATCCGTAAAGATGCACTTCTCTCTAAAGGCGCGTCTGAGGAGATGGCGAGTCAGGATCGACCCGATAGGTCGAACTCAATCTGACCTAATGACATCATCACATGGCACAGCTGATTGGTTCTCTCCTGTATCGGTAGCCAATGAGCTCGCTGCTCAACATTCAAATATATGACTAGTGCTTGCCGTAGCAGTTGCAGCTTGCTTCTGAAACCCTCCACCTTCCCCAGCTCCACCTGTATAGATCTGCTACGAGGTGATTCTTGTATGCTATATGAGGGTTATTTCATGTATGTTATATTTGCAGCAGCAATATTTCTTAAATGCTCACAGCAGCATGTTGTGGATGTATTGGCAGTAGCAATTCTCGGTACTTGCTCTGCCTCAGCAGAAGACCAAATACATTAACATTGTCATGTACATTACCATGCCAATCCCTCCGAGAGTTGTCATATCAGAAATATGTTTCATTATAATACAAGTAATTTGTAATTTAAAAATACAAACAATATTTACAAGTAATCATTTGTAATGCAAGAGACAGTGCCATTACATTTAGTAATACTGGAGTAAGGTATACACATAAGAGAAAGAGAAGTACTTCCCCCTTCTTGAACATTCTTTAACCCTAACACTAGACAATATATCCAAATATATTGATGCATATTTCTTCTAATTTCTTATGTTCACTTAAGACACAGCCGAATGTGTTTACTTGAATACCATGTCTATGCTTTATTTATTCATTTTTCTTTATTGCTCCTTTATTGTTTCATCAGCATGTCAAAAATTAAGCAGTACTGCAAAACTGTATAGTCATACTGCCTAGTCTTACTCAAGTGGATGGCTCAAGCTATTTCACTGTCAAGAGTAGAGATTAACTCCTAAAAATGCTGATATTTAGCTGTTAAAGGGCTCTATGTAGAATTCAGAAACCCTTGTTATTAGTGTCACCGGTGGCTGTTAAGTGAGCTGTGGCCAGCAAATTATTGCTCATGCTTTTGCATACACTCCATAGTAATGCGAGCGAGTTATGGCCAATGTTATTCACCGACATCATGTGGACAGATGAGGTTCATTAACATTGCAATGTTATGATTGTTTCCCTTGGATTGAGTCCTTCACATAAAAATTAGTCTACAGGTTCCATCTAATTTTTTAAGTTTCATTAATGCTATTCATACATTGACAATAAAAAGCGATTAATACTTGGAAATTATGCTAATGTTAGAAGCTTAATTGGTGCATTGTACATTACAATTATTTATATCAGCTGCCAGTAGTAACTGTAGCAGAAATAATATTAACATCACTAATCTGTTCATCTGGCGAGCATTCAGTGTACTTTCATATCAACTCTAAGAAATGATATTTTCATGGTCATAGAAAATAACTTTCTTACAGTACTAATGTATTAGAGCATGTAAACAAAATCAGGAATCATTAAATGGACATCGATTTACAAGCAGTGACAGAGTGTTGGGCAAGTTACTCTGAAAATGTAATCAAATGACTGATTACTCCTTTTAAAAGTAATCACGTTACTGTTCTGATTACTTTATTTCAAAAGTAATTAGTAATCAGTTACATTACTAGTTACGTTACTTTTTTCTCCATTAAATTTATGAAATCCCAGCATACACGCTCCCGATAAATATTTGTTATTAAAGCATCAACATTCACAGAACTGTTATTTTTAACTAAAGCAAGCAGCTGCTGCGTGCATGGTTTGGCATGGCAGAATGCCAGCAAAGAGCGCTGCATTTATAATCTCTAAAAGACATCTCAGTTCATCGCAATCTCACAAATCTCTGTTATAACACAATAAATATATGCATAATGAATCTTTCATAATGTCTACAATTCGTGTGTTATAATGAGAGGATTCATGAGCACGCAAATTTCAGCACTGCATTTCTCAACGCTGCAAACACGTGTTATAGCCTAAATAGAAACTCCGCATACGCTTGCACCTGTTAATCGTTTATATTTTATATTAGTTCATGTTGCTTTTGTGCAATAGATGAATAACAATTTATTTGTTTTAGATATTT
>NW_015542442.1:43237-46427 GCF_001515605.1 Sinocyclocheilus anshuiensis
AAATATCTAAAACAAATAAATTGTTATTCATCTATTGCACAAAAGCAACATGAGCCAATATAAAATATAAACGATTAACAGGTGCAAGCGTATGCAGAGTTTCTATTTAGGCTATAGCCTAACACGTGTTTGCAGCGTTGAGCAATGCAGTGCTGAAATTTGCGTGCTCACGAATCCTCTCATTATAACACAATAAATATATGCATAATGAATCTTTCATAATGTCTACAATTCGTGTGTTATAATGAGAGGATTCGTGAACGCAAATTTCAGCACTGCATTGCTTAACGCAGCGAACACGTGTTATAGCCTAAATAGAAACTCTGCATACGCTTGCACCTGTTAATCGTTTATATTTTATATTAGTTCATGTTGCTTTTGTGCAATAGATGAATAACAATTTATTTGTTTTAGATATTTCTATTTTGTGGGAGTCCCGTGAATCATTTTATTCTCCCGCATCCCTCACACACACACAAGTGTCTACCCGCTCGCACCTGCACTCGCCCATCTTGTCCCACGCCGCACTCTGTTGCGTCGGGTCTCGCGGGAGCAGGTCTCTAATCCACTGGCACTTGACTCGACAGTGCGTGTGCTACATCCTTTTTACAATCTCTAGATTATAAATCACTGCATTCTGTCAGCAATGTAATGTGGCAGTAACGTATAGAGACCTCGGCTTGCAACTATACTCTAATTACTATTTAGAAAATTATAACTCGTTAAATTACTCCGTTACTAAAAAAGTAATCAAATTACAGTAAAGTGTGACAGAATCAAAAACTCTTGTAATTAAGGTACACAAGTTTTATTAACTAAACGCTAACACAACTAGTCTAAACAAACAAATGAACAAACATACTCATGCATACATACAAAGGGGAGTTAAAGTGGATGAATGAAACCATTAGAGAAAACAGAGAATGCAGCTATGGAAAATAAGTCAGTTAACCACCGAGTGAAACCATCAGCGCCGTTTTACAACAGTGTCTACATTTTATACTAAACCTCTGTTTCTTTTAGTTAAATGTATGATACTTGCATTGCTTTGGCCGTTGAACAAGTGTCCGGATGCAGTCTCAGATGAAAGTCTTGATGGTTTGAAGGTTTGGTGGTTTTGGAATTGCGATCACGTTCTTCTGGGTTTGAAGGGTGATGAACTCCAAATATGTTATTCAAACTCAGTGGTGGTCGGGAGAGTTTTCTCCCAGATGGAAAGTGAAGACATGGCTGTAGCCAAGGCCTGCCAGGCGCGGCTGCGCTGGCCCAGTGGAAGACGGGAAAGTGACGAGAGAGAGAGCCAAGAGACAAGAGCCAGGGCTAGGGGGGTCACTGATGTGAGGCCTTTAAACTTCTATAGAGGTCACACCTCTGGGAGGTCAAAGAGCCAATGGTGACTTACATTTTCGGAGGGAAAGTTTACAACACTTCGTCTTCGACCAAGGTATTTGCATATGTAACTGGATTCGGTGTTGATGCAAAACTATTAGAGATTCTTAGAACACTAATATCTTGCATAGGTATCAACATTTATTCCATGGTCTGTCTGAATACTGGATTCTGATTGGCTGGCAGGTATGCAGTAAAACCGTTTAATGCACAGGTAGTTCCGAGTAAGTTTAATCACCGTTCTATATTAATGCGCTGCTTTAATTTATGCACACTAACCAACACGCATCACTCGCGCACACACACACGCACACACACAGAGAGAGAGGTCAGAGATCGCTGATTGCGTTGCACACACACACACACAAACGCTTCCCCGTGATTTTCATTAATAAAATAGCCTAGATACTAGATTGCTACATTATATCCCTCAGCAACGAGGTGGTAAAATCGCTGTTTTTGAAATAATTGTTTGTACAGAGAGACGCGCAGACGCAGCTACACACAACTGTCATCTCTCTCTCTCTCTCTCTCTCAAACGATCGATCAATAATTAATTGAAATACATGCTATAATTCATTAAAATAAATGTGGTCTTACTGCACTATTTCATCTCTGTGTATGATTTGAAGCGGGCAGAATGCTAGCGCTAACGTGCCGTAACTGATGAAAATAACTCATTTTTATCCATTCGGTGAAATATTGTGCTGCAAAGAGCAATACTAGTTTTAACTTGTCTATAACTTGGCAAATGACCATGGAATAAGTGGGATAATCAATGGCTAGCTGTAAGTTAAAGGATTTTAAATGTGCTTTGCGTCGGGCGGTTCTTTGCCTCCACGTCGTGCATTTAAAATCCTTTAACGCACGGCTAGCCGCTGATTATCCCTTACATAATATACACTCTCATTTTGATCATGAATATACGAACTCGTAGATACCAAACATGGTGAGGGTCATATTAACTAAGGATTCTATCATAAGCATGCATAAAACAGTATGCAATACAAAAGACAATATACAAGAACAGTAATAATATACACAATGTCCTGGGGATATGCATGACAGGATGGTCATAGAAAGGTTTGTCTATGAATTAATAGGGGAGAGTCCATTTTTATGGGCATTATGTGTCTTTCCTTTGGGGACATGTAGTAAGATTTGCTCTGCCTGCATTATATGAGCAATAAAACCAGTGTTATCAGATGATATGTCTTTGGTTGCCATGGAACTAGAGGCCTGTTCTGCCTTTTTGAGGTGTTAAGGCTGATTTATACTTCTGCGTCGGACCTACGCCGTAGGCTATTCGTCAGTTTTCATTTATACTTCTGCGTCGTTGTCCACGTCAACGTGCAGTACACATGCAAACCGCTAGTCAGCAGTGTCCACGGGCATGTTGCTGGTGTAACCCGCAGTACCACGGCAAAAGCCGAAGAAGAAGCGGCTCGTCGGAGAAGCATTATAGCCGTGACGGCGGCAAATAAATATCAAATCATTAAATCATTATTTAAAACTACAAAAAGGAGACAACAACGGAACAGGAGATGATGGCATTCTTTCAATCTGCACAAGGACTTGTACCACGGCAGATCAACATTGTTTGTTGCGGACAACTACTGATGTATAATGCTATGTAGTATCATAAATGATAAGACACTTGTTCTTTGCTTTGTTTTATTTTATATAAGAAGGTGTAACATTAAAATATATTAAAGTGCCCATAAACACACACAAAACTCAAGTACATATGGAGGGAGGGGTTCTTGCAGACCAATCACAGCACTTGCGGTCTGCGTAGAAT
>NW_015542442.1:50089-50388 GCF_001515605.1 Sinocyclocheilus anshuiensis
TAGATTTTTGGAGAGGTGCACGTCAGGCTACGGCGTATGGGTGTGCGTCTATGCGTAAGCTACGGCGTAGGTTCGAGGGGTGTTAGGGATTATTTGTTGAATATAACAAATAATTGTGTCTGATTGGTCCAAACACAACAAAACTCAGCACATACAAAGATTTTGTTTGCTGTATTCACTGTGAACAAACACTGAAAACACTGTATCATGAGCTGCATAACAGACTATATACTTAAAGGGATAGTTCACCCAAAAATGAAAATTTGATGTTTATCTGCTTACCCCCAGGGCATCCAAGA
>NW_015542442.1:50737-58920 GCF_001515605.1 Sinocyclocheilus anshuiensis
GGGCATCCAAGATGTAGGTGACTTTGTTTCTTCAGTAGAACACAAACTGAGATTTTTAACTCAAACCGTTGCAGTCTGTCAGTCATATAATGGAAGTGAATAAGAATCACGGCTTTGAGAGTCTAAAACATACACAAACAAAACCAAATTAAACCCGGCGGCTCATGACGATACATTGATGTGTAAAGACACAAAACGATCGGTCTGTGCAAGAAACTGAACAGTATTTATATAGTTTTTTACCTCTGATTCACGCAAAGTCTGACCGATCGTTTTGTGTCTTTACACATCAATGTATCGTCACGAGCCGCAGGGTTTAATTTGGTTTTGTTTGTGTATGTTTTTCTGTTACTCTCAAAGCTGGGATTCCCATTCACCTCCATTATAAGACTGACAGACTGCAACGGTTTGTGTTAAAAATCTTCGTTTGTGTTCTGCTGAAGAAACTAATGGCGCTTTTCCACTGCTTGGTACGGCACGGTCCTCGGTACGGTTCACTTTTGGGGGTTTTTCCACTGAGTACAGTACCTGGTACTTTTTTTAGTACCACCTCGGTTGAGGTTCCAAGCGAACTGTACCGTTACCAAAACGTGACGTCACACACTTCAGCGTCACTGAACTTGCGACACAAACACAACAGAACCGCTAGATTTAAATCAGCACAGCCAGCGAAGGATCGAACGCAACTGTTTTGAACGAGGGCACCTTTTTTTAACAACCAAAAAGTGGTTGTTTCGTTGTCTGTTGAGGAAGTACAGACATTCCTCTCGTTGATAGCAGAGGAGCGGATCCAGCGAGAGCTTGATGGGGCGATACGGAATGAAAAAGTTTTTCAGGAGTCGCGGGCAGTAGAGGCGGCGTAACTATAACGACATGTGAAAAATCCCTCCCATTCTAAAGCGATACTAAACTGCAGTGGAAACGCAAACCATGCCGAGCCGTGTCGAGTCGTACCATGCAGTGGAAAAGCGCCATAAGTCACCTACATCTTGGATGCCCTGGGGGTAAGCAGATAAACATCAAATTTTTATTTTTGGGTGAACTATCCCTTTAATATTGAGTAGCCACAGTAAAAGAAGTCTATTAATTACAATGGGCACTAGACAGAACAATTAAAAAAAAAAAGTTATATTAAAGTATTAAAACACACAAGATCACACTATAACACTGCAACAGAGCCATCCAATAATAATATACATAATGACTGTGTGCGTTTTAAATTAATGCATTGAAAAGAGTGAAAACCTTTTTTAGTAATTAATACACTGTAAATTAAAAATCGTAGACTACCATGTTTATAACAGGGTCATTCAAAAAAGTAATACAGTTAGTTTTGTCCAAACTTTTTTAACTGATTTGATGTACTCATCTGTGCTCCAGCCCCTACAGTGGATATAACTTTGTCAAACCCCACACCCACCAGTCTACCACCTGATCAGGATGTGGAACACATGCACAAAAATGGAGAAATGAGTGCCCAGAATCACTCTGCCATCAGTATGAGCACCACCTCTACCACCGATACAGTCACCATTAACACAGGTATCCACCAGCACTGGCATATTGTTTTGTGAATATTTAAGCATTTAAATGATTCTTTTTTTTTTTTTAATGTCACAGTATGTACGGAAATAAAATAATAAATTTTTAGTTAGTGATTTAACTTTGTTGTGAAAGCTACTGCCACCATTGTGCTCAGACTAGAACACTAATTTACTGTTTACTGCGTTCTGTGAATGTAAATAATGCATCTCTCATCAATGTTTAATTGACTGAATGGTGACCAGTGATTTGTTCATTCAGTATGCTGGATCAAAACTTATTTTTCACATTTATAATTGATTTTTGTGTGTTTAAAAATTATTAAACTTCAGCAGCTGAATCTCATAATGGGTCACGAACAACAGGTTTAAAATTGCATTTGATGTCTGTAACTGTGTGTGATTAGTATAAGTATAGTCTCTAATACAGGGGACTCCAAACTCAGTCCTGGAGGGCTGGTGTCCTGCAGAGTTTAGCTCCAACTTGCCTCAACACACCTGCCTGGAAGTTTCTAGTATGCCTAGTAAGACCTTGATTAGCTGGTTCAGGTCTGTTTAATTAGGGTTGGAGCTAAACTCTGCAGGACACTGGCTCTCCAGGACCAAGTTTGGAGAACCCTGCTCTAATATATTCTTTGTTAATTTCTTCCAATGTGTCTTCTCAGCTGTATCCCCAAGAAAGGTATACGACACACGGGATTCAGGACATAGTGCAGTGATGCAGATTGACTTTGATGATGATAAATACCGCAGACGGCCTGCCCTTAGCTGGTTTGCACAGGTTCTAAAGTGAGTGTCCTTAGTCTGTGGCTCAAATTCATTTATCGCAAAAATAAAATACAAATAAAAATATGGCCTAATCCTTCTTGTCATATGCTGTAATATATTTTCATTGGCAGTTTTGCCAGCCTTGATTTTACACAACTAGTATGTTTAAATCCAGTATAATTGTATTAATTTGTACTATTTCACTAATTTAATTGATTTACTTAGTTACATTTATTAAAGGGGTCATATGATGTGATTTCAATTTTTCCTTTCTCTTTGGGGTGTTAAAAGCTCTTGGTGCATAAAGAAGATCTGTGCCCGCCGGCCGCTCCTTCGCCGAATTCGCCGGCCGAGCCGTTCTCTAGCCCGCCGGCCTCCGCTCTGCTCCGTTTTGAGCAGCGTAGAGTAGCGCTTGTTGTTTGTCATTTCTCCGATCACAAATGCAGACATGGTTTTATGTTTAAAAAGACAGTATAAGTCATTATAATCCGTAATTATGTCCCCACTGGATGCAACAAATGCCTCATTTATAATGGGTTTTAATGTTTTTGTCTCGTCGCTCCGGCCGGGACACGACATCACAGTATGGTAAGGGGCGTAACATTTCCGTCACATGCTTGAGGTGTTCGGCCAATCACAACACACTGGATAGCTGGCCAATCACAGCACACCTCGCTTTTCAGACTGATGAGCTTTGTAAGAATCGGCGCGTTTCAGAAAGGCGGGGCATAGAGGAGAAACAATAATGTACAGTGTGTGTGGAAAATAATGTGTTTTGTGAACCTTAAACCGCATAAACACATTTTATTACACCAAATACAAAAAAATTATGTACTTTTTAGCAACATCATATGACCCCTTTAAGGGAAAAATGTTTTGTCTTCCCATTACATTTACTAATATATTTGTATGATTTATTCCTTTTTTTAGGAATCGTACTGGCACTAAGAAAAAGGCCCTCACACTGAAACAGCGAATCTTCATGTTGCTGTTGGTTGGAGTGATTGGTTTCTTTACCCTCATTATAATCATGGCCAAACTGGGTCGAGCCTCAGCTGAGACAGATCCGAACCTGGATCCCATGCTGAATCCCCACATCAGGGTAGGCAACATGTGATGGATCCACTTCCTGCTAAAACTCTATGTGGATTCAGCCTGCAGTTTGACTTTACTTATAAACATGATTTGAAAATGCTGGAGAAAGAATGTTCCTCAGGATTCTTGGACTAGTGTGAAAATACAACTGCTTGGACTGTGGTAGGAAAGTGTGACTTGGTGGTCAACCATAAAGAAGATAAAGATGGAGATGGTCAAGTTGTTGTCGCACAACAAATCTCAGATTTCTCTTGAGTGAGATTATATAGGCTCTATAAGTGTGCAACTGTGTATTATTTAGCTCTATAATTATCCATTGCATACCCTTCTTAAAATTGGGATAAAAGATTTTGCCAATATTTTGAAATCTTTAATTTTTTTTATAATATGCACAGAACTCATTAGGACTACATGTGGAATTGGTGGGGTTATTGCTTCTCTGAGGTGTCAACATTTTGGTTACATTTATTAATTGCTGATCAGTTAGCAACCCCTGTATGTGAGAAGGATTTTGCATATATATATATATATATACTTTGCTGTATCTACTAAAATGCTTTAGTAGATGCAGCCTTAAAATAGGCAGGTGCAAACTGTACTCGGTAAATTAAATGTTTGGGTCATATTTCATCAATAAAATATTTGTATTACAAAAATGAAGCCTATTTTAGGGCTATTACAGTTTTTACATCGTGACATTATTGTTGTGCCAATTATAGTCTCTCCCTACATGTCCATTACTGTTAAGCAAAAAAAAAAAAAAATAATAATAATAATGAAAATGTTCTTCTCTGGACTTATTGAACTTTTTTTTTTTATTAATCAGCACAAATTAAATGCAGTACAACACATAACATAATATATACTTGCAATTGTACTTTATAAAGGTATTTTATGATTTAAATAATATAACATTTTATGTTTGCATTAGTGAGATTTTTTTTCCACTAAGAATTTGAAAATATTTTTTCTTATGCAAAATATAATTCTTTATTTCTGTAGAGAAATACATTTCTATTGATGTGAAATATGACCTGAACATGTTCTTGACAAATTCACACAAACAGCCTTTAATACAGAAGAATTTAAAACGTACAGTACATACTCGCAGAACTCACCCCTGCAACCCAAAGATCAAATGTATCTGGAGATAAACATTGATATGGCATTCTTAAGTATCCTAAGTTGCATTTCGTAACTTATCCTTCCGCTCTTACCGCATTTAAAAAAAAGCGATCATCTGGGTTTGCCCTACAGAGATTGCTTACTGGAGTACATACCATAATATTCACATCATCTCTGGTAAACGTAGTTTACTACATTTGCATGTGACATTTGCTCCTCTGTTGTCAATGGTTTCCCAATTTTGTAAATGTACAAAGTGATAGTAATATTGGGTCAATCCATATCAAGTGGTCCAGTGGAGGTTGCTTGACCTTTTTTTTTTTTCTGATTTTTGAGTGATTACCTCTATGTATTGGTATAGGGTTATTATTATTATTATTATTATTATTATTATCTCTGGTGGGGTATGTTCTGCTGATTACAGAGGTAGAGCTTGTAGAGTTCTGGTGAAGCCTACTTTATTAATGTGTTTTGAGAAATGAAGGGAAGTAATGTGAATATGTAATCTAATTACAAATAATTAAAATAGACGATACAGTCTATTTGAATTATTTGTTTCAGGAGTTTAGGACACCGAATATGACACATGTTCCTATTTGGGTTTATCTTTATGCTTTGTTTTTTAAGATTAACTTTTTTTTTTCCTTGGCATTGTTAGATGCCAGTGTTTCCTGTCATAACTACTCAAAGATTTGATTTCAAAAACAGTATAATAGCTATTAAACTATTTCTTGTTATAATTTTAAATCTGTATTTAACCACAGAATGATCTCAAAGTAAGTTCAGATTTTTTTGGTTGCTGTGCTTTAAAATTAAATTTTTATCATCTTAATTCCAGTGATGAAGGATTTTGAAAGGCAAACGCAAAAATTAAAGGTGCACAACATTAAAGTCATAAAGTTTTTTTATTATTATTTCACACCATGTGTAATAGTGCGTGAGTACTGCACCTCTCGCAGACAGACAGCATGCAATCGCAAATTCAGATCTCTTTTCATTAATTTCATGATGCCGCTTCAACGGTCAAATTTGTTAAATTATGTTAAAATGCCTGCCTTGGCTTTTGACTTGTGTGAACGGAAACCGCTAAGAAAGAAAACGCATCAATAAATTGGATCTGTGCAGCTTTTAAAGTGACAGCAGGCTAACATTTGTCTATATCTAATGTTATCAAACAATAAAAGAAAAAGAGAAAATCACTCACTGATCTTGACTGAATTTAACAGCTTTAATAAGGATCAATGTATGAATGTTTAATTCATACAGTGAAGACTGCAGTGCTTTTCTTTTACATTTTGATTACTTTATTCAATTTCTGGTATATCTTTTACTTGAATGCTACTGTTAAATAGACCACACATTGGTCAAGTGAGATTTTTTTTTTTTGTTTGTTTGTTTGTTTAGTCTTTCACACATAAAGTGTAGACAGTCTTCCACTGCTTGCTCTGTCTGTATTATTCTCAAACATTTCATGCTTATCCTTTGTTTAGATAATCAAAATTTTGTCCTAAAACAGAAAACAGCTGTCAAGTAACATTACAAAAAAAGAGAAATGTTACAAATTATAGTAACATAAGATATCTCAAACAACATGAAGCATATACAATAAGAAACTATAGTCATTTTCTGTGTCCAAATGCTAAATTAATAGTTGTTAATGAACTCATACTATCCCATGTCTACTTGTAAAGAAACATCTAAATGTTACAATCTCTGAACTCTGACAGGTGAAAATGCACTTTATTTACCAAGAAAAAGCAAGTGTCTAGAGTCTTTGCATTACTTTATACAGACAAATTGCACACACATTGCATTTCTAAACACTGTATTCAAGGGATGTAACATTTTACTTGTCTATGCTTAGAATCCCCAGATCACTCAACCTGTCTTCTGCCATGCTACATCTGAGATGAGTTTTGATAAGCTTCAGGCAGGAGAAGCTGCCCTCACATGCAGCAGTACTGACTGGAATTGCAACTGCAATTTTACACAGCCTAAAGAATTCCTGGAAAACATCCTTGTAAGGCTCAACAAAAACAATAATGGCTAATATACTGGATGGTTTCTGTATACCCTGTTTTAACTTTCGATCCAAAATTCTCTTTACTTGGTATAGTTCATGTACAAGGTCTTCAAGATCAGATCCATACATCCTAGCATATGGAAACAAAACATCCTTTTCACAGAATGTTTCACTAAAAGGATTCAGAGCTTGGATACCCCTTATTATGTCACAAGTTTGGTCTGAAAATCAAATCCTCAGCTCATTTAGCATCATGTCCAAAACCTGGTAAAATATCCCTGCTCTGAAAAACTCTTTGCTGTTCAGAGCTGCTTGACTTCCTACTGTTGACATGACACAGGTTGCTTCTAGCTTAGAGCTTAGCTTGCTCTTTCGTTTTGGGAATGGTTTCTGTACAGATATCACACTGCTCAGCAATACTCAAAACTGTTGTCCAAACATCATCAAATACCTTCTCATTTTTATAATTTTCAAATGTGCAAATGAGTGCCTCCACTAGGTCTACTGCTTTTGCTAATTCAAGACATGAAGACTGGAGCATGAAAAAAAAAAAGGAATTTTGCATCTCCAATACGTTTTTTAAAATGTTGCTAGAAATGCAGTAAACTCCAGGTTAATTTGGAAAAGAAGGCCTTGGGCATCTACTGACCGTCCCCCAGTTTGTTCCCCAGCTATTTTTTCTAGGACTCGTTACTACTGCTGGCAACCTGTCCATTAAATTGCGACAGGCCAAATACCTGCATGATCACCGCGTGTCACTCAACCGTTGAGGTTCTCTGGGAGCACCCGGAATACATTTCAGCTTGAATTTGCAGCCACATCAGCATCACTAATCCTGACATGAATACATACACAGTTTTTGTAACAAGGAAAAGAAGCAGTTAGCGTATGGGATGGCTTTTACTGTCAACAAGCACAAGGTTGAGGCAGTGAGCATTACAGTGCACATAAAGGCTTGCTTTGCCAATTGCTTTACATGTGTCTGTACACCTCATGACTGCAGCTCCATCATAAGACTGACCTACAAGATTTCTCTTGTATTCCAGACCATATCTTTCCAGAGTATCAGTAATCTTTTGTGTCAGTCCTTCAGCATCTAAGCATTCAGCGTGTTCAAACTAAAAAAAACTTTCATTTATTGTACCATTGTAGTAGTACCTTACTACAAATGAAATCTGCTCTATTTTGCTAAGGTCTTTAGTTTCATGAGTGTAATGTCTTTGATTACTTAATTTTAGGGAATTAATTATTATTAATTAATTCAGGTTTTGAAAGGACTCGAATCTGAAAATTCGAGGTCCGCCTGATTAGAACTGATTTCAAATTTCAATAGTTTACACCTTGTCAACGGTCGTCCAGCGAGCCGTTAATGTACATAGAGGCTTGAGCAGTTCTGCTGAAAAGTTTCTGTTTGCAAGGCTTTAAGTTCTTTGAAGATCGCGAAGTTTCAACTGAAGTCTTTGAGTTCTTAAATGGTCTCGCCTGATGGTTCAGCTTGTGAGCACAAGTTAGAGTGCTCTCCACACGGCGACAAGGCCTTGCTCGAGAAAGCAAGTGGCGAAGAGCCTGCGTCCGGGAGAGCAAGCGGCAAAAGCCTTCACTCGAGAGAGTAAACAGCGAGAAGCAATTGA
>NW_015542442.1:59255-84405 GCF_001515605.1 Sinocyclocheilus anshuiensis
TTAAAATTAGCAAAGCAATTATAGTTGAACTGATCAGCAAATATTGTGGCAATATGGAAACAGGACCCGTAATTAATTATTAAATGAAATTACAATTCCAAATATGTAATTAATTATGAAATCAGTATTAGTAACTTGTTATCCTTAAAGATTAAACTTTTAATGTTGTTGTCCTTAAATTATAATAGCACCTATAAATTAACTTCATCAGTAAATATTGTTGCCATGTGGAAGCAGGAACTGAAATTAATTCATGAAATTAAATTAAAATTTCAAATCTGTAATTAATTCTGAAATTAACTTAATTTCAAATCCCTACGGTAGTGAATTAACAATATCTACTGATGTCATTATTAACCATGGATAAGAGCGATTATAATTAAATTAACTAACTATCATTGAATAGGGAAACCCAACCCTATTTAACTATTTACTGAAATTAAGATTTCAGAGCAATATGTTCAATTTCTAAAAATTTCTGCTTTGTGATTCTCACAGGCAAAATCCCAGCAAACAACCGCAGTAGTCAACTCAGAAGGAAACAGCTGAGAGAGAGGAGAAGAAGAAGGAGAGAGAGATTTTGCTCCCAAATGTTAGGAAAAATGACAGGGTGGTGTCGCTGTTAAAGTGATACCCCTAGGGGGTTGGTTTTGCTGTGTTAGCAGGAAAACCAACTTTAACCTAAGTTCTGAGGAAAACCCTGATTTTCCTTTTGGGGTTTTGCCACCAACGGGCTTAAGCCAAACGGGCAAACTTCTGAAAATGTTGAATTACTGAGTGAATTAAATAACTGAAAGGGAGAGGAAAGAAGGCCAATTAAATTAGAATATGGCGGACTGAAAGTCTGAACTTCCGGGTTACGGAAGAGGCTATGGCTACTTATCCTGCAATAAGACACAAGCTGTGTCTCATTTACAGTTTACGCCCTTCATGTGGGAATGGCGACGCATTCCACACTGAACAAGCAAAAAGCACTCTTTAGATTCTTATCTTACAGCGCTGTGTAACGCTCACTCGTTAAAGTGAGGTAAATTAATGTACAGCTTTACTGCAATTAATACAATGACTGTCAATGATATCTTCGGCGGATATCAGTAAATATTTATACCGACAAAAACACGCGTGGATTTAACCACGATTTCACTTGATCAAGATTTCACAATTCTCCCAAAAGTAATAATGGAGTTCGGACGCTCTCTCTGAGCACCGCGTTTCAAGTTCACTAGTTTTTTATTGCATTTTGAAGTGGAACACGCACTTATACAAATTACACTCTGAGGCCTTTTTAGAAGACAGGAGAACAAGGAACACGCTTGCTTCTCTGTCCATGCGCTTTAGAGCGACTTCTTTTGTCTCGGTGGACAAAATTAAATGTTTTACTGCAGTTAAATTCTAAACAACAAACTCGAGTTTCACTTCATTCTGCCGTGCTATAATAACATATCCAGTAACACAAGAAACTCAGTTTTTCTGTCTTTTAATCTATTTTTCTGGATAAAAATAGACAAGATTCATAATATTATCTTGGTGTCACTAATTTTCAGTCAAATATGCCCGCATTCTCCACCATTTGTAATGTCTTTGATTACTTAATTTTAGGGAATTAATTATTATTAATTCATTCAGGTTTTGAAAGGACTCGAATCTGAAAATTCGATCCTCATACAAAAGATCTCTGTGGTATCTCTTGATTAGATTAATCCAGACCTCATGATGGCTGATAGGGGCATATCAGTGTCCGTTCATGATAGAAATCCCTACATCAGCTATTATGCTGAACACCTCACTTTTCTTGACCTCTTATTATTGAGGTGCGCACCATCTCTGCTAAGCAAGATAGGATCTCATTCTGGATATCAGCACTTGTATATTTTGCATTGCCAACTGCGTTCATTTTTTTTCATAATGCTAGGATTATGTTTTGCAATCAGCTCCAATATACCTAAAAAGTTCCCTTTCCTGACTGATTCCATTGTTTCATTGTGCCCTCTTTGGCCAATATTTTGTGTTGCAGTGTAAAACAAGACCTCAGCTAATATAATCCTGGTTTTAGTTTTAATATAATCCTGGTTCTCTTTAACTGTTTTATTGCAGTCTTTGTTTAAATTTACAATTAGAGATTCCTGCTTTTTTTCAGACATCTCAAATTCTTTCCATGCCATCATTGCATCCTTGTGATGCTCAGTTCTACGGTGTGCAGCGAATCCTCCATCTTTGAATGTTACCTTTTTCCAGTTTTTAAATCCTAAATTTTAAGTGAAGTTTGATTCTGTGTGGCTGGGGAGGCTAAAATGTCTACAAGCATAACAGAAGGCTGAGTCTGCACTTATGGAGTATTCTAACCAGGGGTGACTTGTGTACCATTCACTTTTAAAGCTCCTTCTTCTGTATCCCTGAAGAGTCCTTGGAAACACCTTCAATTGTGGCTGTACAGGAGCTTCACCTCTGGACTTAGAAATATCCATAAAACAACAACATAATTCAATACAATCCTTATTCTATTTGTATATTTAGATGCTAATGCAAGTTATTAGAAAATTATTTTTTATATTTGCAGATACAATTTTATGTAACCTATAGACATGCCTGGTGGGCAATGACTGACTACATGAGTGTTTTTGCTCATCTGATTCATGTCTGATCTGAGTTGTCTCTATTGGCACGTACTCCATCTCTGACTGTACCTCTGCTTCCTCCTTGTCTCTCTTAGAGGCAGACATTCACACTGCTTCTTTCCTTTCTGTATCCCTAATATTCCCCTGGCTCTTTTTCATGTTCATTTGTGCTGTTACTAGTCCTCTTTATAAAAAAAGAAATGTATTTTCCTCTTCCTCTGCTTTCCTTTTCATATTCTGTATAGTTCAGTCAATCACTCTTGTATTATCATTATTAAATTAAACAGCTAAGTTACAGTTTTGCACAAAACAGCGACAGACCCATAATGTAAGATTGTGTAATGTTTTTTTTTAAACTTTGTATTTTTTTTAAATGTATTTTTTAAACTTTTGCAAGCTACAATTTGCAGTAGCCTAACTTTACAAACTTTTTCAGGTTTGCAGTTTGAACTAAAGCTTAAACTTGGAAGGCTTTAAAGGCCATACAGTATATCAGAAAGACAGATTCACAGATGGATGGATGGACATAAAAAGATAGACAGACAGACAGACAGATAGACATAGATAGATAGATAGATAGATAGGGACCAAATCAGACCAAATTCATTCTTTTTGTCTGTTGAGATTAGAATTTTTGACAGTTGGACTTTTAACAGCTTTGGCTCATGAATGGTATGGTATGGTTCTTTTCTCATGAAACATTGCAGTACCTCATTTTTAACAAATATTCACGAAAAGGTAGTGACATCTAGGTAAATAACACAGATTTTACTGAACTGAATCTCTTGCGTTTCTCACTCGGCTTGCGCCGAACGTAAGTTATGTCCATAACTATGGATCTATGAGAACGAACGATGACCGTCACCACGTTCTTATCCTGAATGATGCCATTCCTCCGCCTATCCTCGAGACCTAATAACAACAATGTCAGGTGATTGACCTTAAGGGTTGGCTGTTATATAACATCTGAATGGACCAACCACTTCCTCCTGCCTGGAACGCCTCAGCTCGTTCTGAGTGACAAGAGATGGTGACGGTCATCATTTGGTCTCACAGATCCATACTTATGGACATAACTTATGATCTATTTCGACCTCACTCAGACCGTCACCACGGTCTTATCCTGGATGACTAATACCAACAGAGTCACGAGGGACCAGTATCATTTCCCTTCTCTGGTAACTTAACAGCAGATAAAACAGCAGACCCCAAAGAATTTGGATTTGTAACATTAATCCTATAAACCTACCTCTCCTGGTAGAGTGGGCGACTAGATCACCAGGAACAGGTAGATTTTGACTGGAATATGCTTGGAATATGCTTGTGCTTAAACACAGGCTTGCCTGCACACTTCTTGTCAAAACATACAAATAGTTGTGTATGTGACTGTCGCAATGGACTGGTACACTCAATGTACAGTGGGTACGGAAAGTATTCAGACCCCCTTCAATTTTTCACTCTTTGTTATATTGCAGCCATTTGCTAAGTGCTCTGACAGGACATAGAGAAGAGCTATCCAACCCAGTACCTGAACAAGGGGGGTCTGGGAGAAAAGCATCAAGCTCAATCACCTGATTTATCGTACCAGGCCTAAGGACCTTGGGTAGGAATGACGGATTTGGCCAAAGATAATCCCCTGCGTTTTCTGCCTTCCGTCAGTCCTCACTGACTGATAAAGAGTGCAATTCACTAACCCTCTTGGCTGAACATATTGCCAGGAAGAAGACTGTCTTCCATGTCAGGAACTTTAGATTGGCTTGGTCCAAGGGTTCAAAAGGTGCTTTGACCAGTGAACGCAAAACAATAGTAAGATCCCAAGCGGGTGACCTCATAACCTTCCCTGGGCACAAACGGTGTGCACCCTTCAGGAACTGAGACACCAAAGAGTGTTTACCAACACTTACACCATCCACTAAAGCAGTGTTTCCCAACCGGGGTGCCATGTAAAAAATCCTTTTTTAATTAAAAAAAAAAAAAAAGTTTTAATTGCTAAAATGTTCAAAAAAGCATCTATTATATAATATCCATTTCTGATGTCGCCAATAATTAGAGATGCACCGAAATTTCGGCTGCCGAAAATTAGTTCACCGCTCAGGTTTCACTTTCATGTGGTGTGACTCTCTGCGTATTATCCCGCTCTATGTGTGTGCGTTTCGCGCAGTCGCTCCACTCGTATACCGTTCATGCGAATCAGAACGGCAAAGTCCACTCAAAAATTGAGCCGACAGGAAACATCGATGTAGTACAGTATTGTTTCTGTCTGCAATAGCCCTACTGTGTTGTAACATGGTGTGGTATATGGGCAACTCTGGTAACGCTGCCCTCTCATTCATTGATCTGCTAACCATTATGCTCACCTGTTCTCTGATAATAATAGCTTTCTAGGACTAAACATTATTTGGATAATGGGAAACACTGCACTAAAGAATGGAAGTGTGAGATGGCTGCAATATAAACCTTTATAGTATTAACTGATTTCCCCGAATCCAACAACGACTGAAGGAACCGGAGAACAAAACTAGTGTGGCAATTGGTAACATCTAGCTGATGGTCTTGACACCATGCTGAGAATATCCGCCACTTGCTAGAATAGTTACTCCAAGTAGAGGGTGCCTTAGAACTATTTATTGTTCTCAGTACAGCTTCATCTAAGTCCGTAGGGAGGGGCTGAGCAGAGGCCATACCCACAATTGTAGAATCTCTGGCCTCGGGTGCCAAATTTGCCCCTCTGCCTGAGACAGGAGATCGGCTCTCCCCGGTAGCTGCAAAGGATGACTTTGAACCAAACGTACAAGTGTCGGGAACCAGTGTTTCTTCGGCCATCTTGGGGCCACAAGCAAAACTTTGTGACGACCCAGTACTACCCTCCTGAGCACCAAGGGAATCAAGCGTAGAGGAGGAAAAGCATACAACAACTCTTCCGGCCATTCTTGAGAATCTCCCTGGTTGTTCAGGGAATACCATTGATTGCAATGAGCTGTCTCTGTCGTTGCAAACAGATCGATCTTCTCCATACTGAACTGTCCCCATATAAGTCTTACCACTTCGGGATGGAGACGCCACTCTCCCGGAAGAGGTCCAGTTCGAGATAGCAGGTCTGCTGCTTTGTTCGCAACTCCCGGTATGTATACTGCCCTGAGAGACAGGAGTTGCAGAGACGACCACGAAAGTAGTTTATTTGTCACCTGGAGACATCCTGCTGATCTGGTGCCATCCTGATGATTGATGTGATATACTGCGGACATATTGTCCGTCCTTATCAAAACATGTTTGTTTTGCAATAACGGGAGAAAAGTCCTCAGAGAGAGGTAAACTGCCCTGAGCCTCCAGCACATTGATGTGCTCTAAGGTCCAGGGAGGTTCCCAGAAACCTCTGACAGACCTGCCTTCCCAAACTGCTCCCCATCCCGTCAGAGAGGCATCAGTTGTTATCACAGACCGCCTCCCTGGGATTTTCCCTAAAGGAACCCCTTGTGATAGTAAATTATTGTTCTTCCAAGGGTGTAACATCTGGATACACCTCTGTGTAACCCGCTTTTTTTGTCTAATTTGGGATGTAATTTGATGTTGTTCACCCACCTTTGTAGTGGACTGGCTCTGAGAAGACAGAGGGGAATCACAATCGCTGCCACTGCAATCAAACCCAGCAACTGCTGGAACTGAATTAGCTTCATCCTCCTGTTTAGATGAAAAGACTGAGCCAGACTGGACAATTTTATCACCCTCTGAGGAGATAAAGATGCCATCATTAGTTGGGAATCCAGCGAAATCCCCACAAACACTGTCTGTTGTCGAGGACTTAGATTGCTCTTGTCCCAGTTTACTTTGAGACCGAGAGCCTGGACATGTTGAATTACCATTTCCGTGTCCTTCATGACTTGACTGCGGGAAGGAGCACAGATTAACCAGTCATCCAGGTATGCTAGAATTTTTATTCCTGCACACTGAAGAGGATGAAGGGCTGCTGACACCATCCTGGTGAAGACCCTTGGAGACAATGAAAGGCCAAATGGTAGTACCCTGAACTGGTAAACCCGATCTTGAAAGGCAAAGCGAAGAAACGGGTAATGATCTTGATGGATGGGCACGTGGAAATATTCGTCCTTTAAGTCTATGGAAGTGAACCATTCTCCTGGTTCTATAGATTCTAGAATTTGTTGTTGTCAGCATTTTGAAGGCAACACCTTTATGAATCGGTTCAGTTGTCGTAAGTTCAGAATGGGCTGAAGTCCACCGTCCTTCTTTGGTACCAGGAAATATTTCGAATAGAATCTAGTGAGCTGTTCGCTGGTGCTTATCTGAACAATTGCCTTTTTCTGCAATAGAGTTGTAATCTCGTTGGCTAAAATTTGTGCCTGGACTGGGTCTTTGACTATGGTCATATGAACCCCTGAAAAAGTAGGAGGACGCCGCCAGAACTGTATCCTGTATCCTTTCTTGACTATATCTAGGACCCAGGGATCTGATGTGCACTTCTCCCAACTGTCCAGGCGTAGTTGGGAGCATGCCCCGGCAACTCCAAGACCAATTTTGCAGGGCCTCCCCGGGGTTTGGAACCCCTGGGAGTACGCTTCCTCAGGGATCCTCCCCAGCTGGATTGTGAGACTGGTCAAATTGGGGAGCTTGATAAGATTGTCTGGTGCCCCTATCATGGGACTGATAACCCCTAGTTCATCTTCTGTCATACCCTCAAGGTTCTGAACGAGGAAAGTGTGAGGGCTGAAAGGGCTGAGAACTTTTATGGCCATATCTAGTGGGTCCAACACAGTGGTGGAAAGAGTACTGAAAAAATATACTCAAGTAAAAGTACCATTACCTTCCAAAAAATGTAGTGCGAGTAGAGTAAAAGTACTTAAAAAAACTAAAGTCCAAGTAGTCCAAAAAAAACTACTTGAGTAAGAGTAAAAGAGTAGCCTATTTAAAAGTACTCATGAGTATTGAGTAGTGAGTACTGAGCTGTGGATTCTACCCCCTCATAATAAACGCTGTACACCGCAATTGATACATTTTAAAAACGTTGTACATTCTGTAATTCACATTATCTTGTTTGTCATAAAGAACGAAGAATATCTTTCATCCAGCAGTTTTAATTTTGACTGCCAACTCTTTAAAATACATCAAAACAGCACGGAAACAGTATTCAGTTGAAGAAAAGATGAAAGTTATTCTCAGTACAATCATCCCCATTTAAATCATAAAGTTTGAAAAAATAGATTTAAAATCATATGTAAGGCCACTGAGACATCATGCTGTTATTGCACATAAAATATTAACGTTTAGAACAGTGCAAATACAAACACCATTAGAAACTCATAGTTCAGCATCACACACCATGCTGTAACGTGAGTATTTGTAATTCATTACTTCACACCCCTGGTCCAACATGAACAAATGTTTGTTGGACTGATTCTCTTCTGCGTCTTGCTTGATCAGCAGTATCTAACAAGGACTGAGAGTCAGGGTGTAACACTCTACCAGGAATTACTGGCTTATTACTAAATTCCTTCCGAATAGTTTCCGGCAAGGATGTCTGAGCTAACCAAATCTGCCTTCGGGCTAAGATCACTGAAGACCTAGATGCACCAATATCTCTGGTAAGCTGTGAATGTGTGATGAGTGCTGCGTCAACCAGATTCATAACATCACGATCTTCTGAACTGATCACTGTCCTCAAAGCAGCCAAGACTATCGCCAGAGCGTTTCCCGATCGGGTAGCTGCATTATATGCTTGGTACATTAGCCGATCTGTCTTCTGACATTCTTTACCAGGGCACCTAGGATTATCCGTGATCCAATCAGGTCCCAAAGTGGTTAAAGCTGCAATCTCTCGCTCCACTGAGGGCATGTTACCCATACCACTCTCAAGGGCATCATTTATCTTGACAAATCGCCTACACCCTGCGTTAAATTGGGGTGCCGCTTTTGGATTATTCCAGGCTTTCCTCAACATCTGAGAATAATCTTCAGCCACAGGAATAGACACAGGGGGCTGAGCACAAGAAAAACTAGCCCACACCCCTTGTTGGGGAGCTGAAACTGTAGCTTCTTCATTAGTATCAAGACCCAAGATTTTTGCTGCACTTAGAATGTCAGAGTGTGGGCTCCCTTCTTCTGAAGCGCCAGACCTGGATTCTTCCTCGTCATCCTCTTCATCCTTCCCCTCACTACCATAAAGGAAATCATTTGCATGCAGTGAAATGATATCCACTGAATCATCCTTTCCCTCCTGGTGTGATAAGTCATCACCCAAAGTGGCTGCAGACGGGGGGGGTACAAGGTTGTGTGCTCACTACAGTTGTACGTGTTCCAAATTTACCAGCTAAATCACGTAATGCTGCTAAAATCTGTAACTGAGTATCATCCTTGGGTTCCCGTACTACTGTGGCCCTCCCACGTTTATTCTGAGGCATGTCAGAACGTGAGGACCTAGTAGAATTGTCGGGTACAATCCCTCTTGCGCTTACAAGGATGTTCCTCTACTAAGGGGCTTTTAGAGGTTACTTCTTTCCTACTACCAGTTGAGTGTCTGGCTCTCTGCACCCTTTCCTGTAATGTTAACCCTACTGCCGCTGCACAGGGTTTTTCAATATCGTCAAGTAAATGCTGCATATCCAAACAGGATGGGCATTCTCTATGTCCATCTCGTGGGTGCATATCAGCCTGACAAAATCGACATTTTGAGTGACTCATGTCAACACAAATAAACTCTGACGAATCACTGTTCATTAATTATCTTTCAAAGTCTGCGAACAGCACTCTTCGAATCACAGCATATTACTACCACCTGAGGTTGAAATACAATTTATTCAACATAAACTTGGTTTTTATTGAAAAGAAATGAATAACAACAAAACCATTCACATGTAGTTTTGTGACGAATCACCACCCATCAGTTGTCTTTCAAATAAAGTCTGCGAACAGAACTTTTTTGAAAATCACAAATTACGTAAAATTACGTAAATATCTGAATATCCCTCACTCTACGTGCGTACACGCAGTAACCAGGATGTAAATATCACATCCACTGCGAACAGCAGACCCGAACACAAACACCTGTAAACTGCTTGTAATAAAGTAAAGTAAAGGGACACTCACCAATGCGTGTTCCAGCATTGTGTCCAAAATACAAAGGAGAAATCCAACACAATCCTCAGGGACCTAAAGCGTCTGCACGAAAACATGACGGATTGGAACCGTAATCTCTCCTGAGTTTGACTTCAAATGCAATTAACCGACCCGGTCTCAGATGAGGCGAGAAAGGCAAAGAGGATGTGGTTGGTCCATCCGGATGTTATATAACAGCCAACCCCTAAGGTCAGTCACCTGACATTGTTGTTATTAGGTCTCGAGGATAGGCGGAGGAATGGCGTCATTCAGGATATGACCTAACGGTCTGAGTGAGGTCGAAATAGATCTCCGCTGACGTGATGTTAGCCAAGTGCGTGCAGCAAAAAGAGGAGCGGCGTGATTTTTACTGGAGCGCGCTCAACCGCTCCAGCACGAGCATGAATGAATAAATGAATTAATGAATTTTGTCTTATAAACATTGGGTTTTATGTTATTATCATTAGACTACTTAAAATCTATTACTAGATTCTGGCTTATTTTACACTATTTTATTTTTTTAATTGGATGAATGAACATTTTGTTTTCAGTGCATTCCATATTCACATAGCCTATGCAAATTCACAAATAGCAAGTCTAAACACCATGTCCCCCTAAGGCATTCACTAAATTCCAGGGGTTTCATTACCATGACGTAAAATGGGCATTTCTGGAGGTGTTGGGAAAACGCCCCTTTCCAAAAAAAAAAAATTAAGATGTCACCGATCATGCGCAGAATACGTTTTTTTTTTTTGTTGCACGGGCATTTCCAATCCCAGGAAAGAGAAAAGCATACCTGCGATGGATAATGAAGGACAAAACAGTGATACACGTTGCTATTTTTGTTTTATAATCTTATATTCAAACGATTTTCATAAAACAAATGAACAACAACAAAAAAAAAAAGTAAAATGTGCAATAACGTCAATAGCCTAATTACATTTTACTGTAAGTTGTAGTGTCCTTATGAAAATTAACCATGGATTTACAAAAAAAAGGTGTTTTGTAGTTAATCCATGGTAACCACAAAATAGTAATGGTTTTATGGTCATCCGCAAAAAACAAACAAAAAAAAAAAACACTTTTACTGTAATAAACCATGGTTAATTTTAGTTTATAAAATGGATAGTTCTTGATTCTGATTGGTTGAGCCAAGTTCGAAGCTGCTGTAAATTACTCTGCAAACATACACCATTGTTTACATTTGTGTGTTGATCAGCAACCACTTTGTTGGAACCACAACTGTTTCTGAGGAACTACATTGTTTGACGGAAGAATAATGTTTTTATTAATATCATTACACTTTATTTGCTCTGTTTTGTGAATTTTGTTTTGTTATTTTGTGAAATCTTACTACATATATGGAATAACCATTTTATAAAAGCAATAAGCCCCGTGAAGCCGTGGTTTACAGTGAATTTATAACAGCTAAGGGGGTTGTAGGCAATAACAACGCCCCTTAGCTGTTATAAATTCACTGTAAACCACAGGTTCTTGGGGCTTATTGCTTGAACTGACCCGATCTTAATTAATTAACTAATGTTTTTATGCATCTTTCCACAGTTATACTGAGTGAATAATGAGGTAGGCTATCTGAAGTTATAACAGTATGAATGCAATCTGACATGAAACCCCTGCGATCAGGACGGGTATTTGAAGTTACTGTATATGAATATAAAGAGGTATTTGACACGAAACCCCAGCGATCAGGACAGGTATTTGAAGTTACTGTATATGAATATAAGAGGTAGGCCTATTTGACATGAAACCCCAGGGATCAGGACAGGTATTTGAAGTTACTGTATATAAATATAAGAGGTAGACCTATTTGACATGAAACCCCAGCGATCAGGACAGGTATCTGAAGTTACTGTATATGAATATAAGAGGTAGGCCTATTTGACACGAAACCCCAGCTATCAGGACAGGTATTTGAAGTTACTGTATATAAATATAAGAGGTATTTGACACGAAACCCCAGCTATCAGGACAGGTATCTGAAGTTACTGTATATAAATATAAGAGGTGTTTGACATGAAACCCCAGCGATCAGGACAGGTATCTGAAATTATAACAGTATGAATGTAATCTGACATGAAACCCCAGCGATCAGGACAGGTATCTGAAGTTATAACAGTATGAATGTAATCTGACATGAAACCTCAGTGATCAGGACAGGTATCTGAAGTTACTGTATATAAATATAAGAGGTATTTGACACGAAACCTCAGTGATCAGGACAGGTATCTGAAGTTACTGTATATAAATATAAGAGGTATTTGACATGAAACCCCAGTGATCAGGACAGGTATCTGAAGTTATAACAGTATGAATATAATCTGACATGAAACCCCAGCGATCAGGACAGGTATCTGAAGTTACTGTATATAAATATAAGAGGTATTTGACATGAAACCCCAGCGATCAGGACAGGTATCTGAAGTTACTGTATATAAATATAAGAGGTATTTGACATGAAACCCCAGCGATCAGGACAGGTATCTGAAGTTACTGTATATAAATATAAGAGGTATTTGACATGAAACCCCAGCGATCAGGACAGGTATCTGAAATTATAACTGTATGAATGTAATCTGACATGAAACCCCTGCAATCAGGACAGATATTTGAAGCAAATGGCTTTTCCCAAACAAGCTGCGCATGATCGGTGACTGGTGACCTATGCAGATTCTCTGCATGATGACGCAGTATTGGTTACGCTGTTCTGAAACCCTTGGAAAAAAGTGCATCCCAGTAGATATAGCTCTATATAAAATGGCTTATAAATTCTCTATTTGTTTGTAGACATACAGTAAATACTTATTTTTA
The DNA here is from genome assembly GCF_001515605.1 of Sinocyclocheilus anshuiensis. Lineage (NCBI taxonomy): Eukaryota > Metazoa > Chordata > Actinopteri > Cypriniformes > Cyprinidae > Sinocyclocheilus > Sinocyclocheilus anshuiensis. The sequence goes on from NW_015542442.1 coordinate 71,804, forward strand.
TTAACCTGTGGATTTGGATATATATTTAAACATTCTCAAAGTCAACTTTTTGTAAAGGTTTAGAATTGTTTTTTTTTTAAGTATACTGTATGTCAGTCGATGGGTCACTTATTTACAGCTTACTGGATACATTTACACCTCAGACTATCGCGAATGCCATTGACCGGGTATAACACATTCAAAACATTTACACCAGAGCAGATATTCGCGAACAGAAGCTTAGTTATAGTCACAAACACAAGCATGCTTAGTAGGCCTATTATACAATACAAAAACATTTAATATCTTTGAAAATAAATTATTATTGTTAAGCACGTTATTAAGATCTTTGTGAACAGAGCCTATAGTAAAGTTTAGTCTAAACATTCTAACATGATTAACATTATAATTCATATTACTTTTATATCGTTGCTGTCTATTTTATAGAACATTAAAAAAACATCCTGGCGTTGTGAGACATTAGACGCAGTGAATGAATCTTCATAATGTTTCACTTGATTATACATTTAGTCAGGAATCATGGTTTGGAAAAAGTCTAACTAGTAAAATATGTACAAGTTATGTCACAGTAACACAATAACAACTAATGCAAGTAGGCTAATAAAAAAAGACTAAAGGTATTTCCACACTGAGCGTGATGCGAAAAAGGGAGGCGAATCGCTGACGGATGGTGCTTTCACACCGAGCGCGAAAAGATAGTTCGCCTTCTGCTAGTTCACGCCTACATGCTAGGTGGCGCTGACCAACAATGCATTTTTCCTTAGATATGTATCTCGTATTTGGATTTAACATCTAAATTAAGATAAACAAAGTTTGGTTCTACACCAGAAACACAAACTATCTATAATGCTTACAAGAATAGGGTACAGCCTAAAATTAGGGATGGGCGTATCGATCCGAAGTATCGATATATCGATACTGACGCGAATATCGAAAGTATCGATACTCAAAACAAAAAGATCGATACTAAGGCGCATTTTATTTACCAGTGGTTTTGTTTATTTAACAAAAATAATAATAATAATAATAATGCATACAATATGCATTAAATTGGACAAATAACCTTTGTTAGCGAGTAATTGTGTAGGATAGAACTATTTTCCTGCTCATCTGAACACACGCAAATGTTGCAAGACAGAACCAATCAATCACAGAGAGCATTCACTCACTGCTGACAGTGCATTCAAACAGGGCTGCGTTTCCCAAAAGTATCATAAGAAAGCATTAAAGCTTTTGGGAATGGCAGCCCTGAACAATGCTTATCAGAGGACAGAAAAAAACATAAATGTTTGAGTTATTTCACAATAAACAAATTGAAATTGTAGCCTACATAGTTTGTGCAATTACAATTATTTAAATTGAACGTTGAAAGATAATATTGATCATGTAAAGGTTGCATTTTATGCATGCAACAGCCATTCACTGGCAGTCCCTAATGGCAGTACAAAATATAATTTTCACCATCATTTCTTGTTTGTATATTCCAAAAAATATTTAAAACAGCCTCATAACATTATTAAATACAATTGTATTTTTTCAGTATAAATTATTTAATTTGATAAGGTAGAGATAACAATAATCACATTATTATAATTTAATTTATAGATTAAATGTAAGACTTTGAAATGAAAGATGAAGTATTAATGAGGTTAGGGGGGAAATGCCCTCTATAAAGGTAAAAAATGCCCTTGGATTAAATATAAAAAACATGCAGATTTATATGTCACAGCTGATAGAAAACTGATAAGAATATTGCTTCAGAGTAAATCATATTTTATGATTTTTTAAATTATATATATATTAGTGGTGTCAAACGATTAATGGCATCCAAAATAAAAGTGTTTGTTTATGTAATATATGTGTGTGTACTGTGTATATTTATTATGTATATATAAATACACACAAATGCATGTATATATTTAAGAAAAATATGTAATATTTCTATATTAAATATATTTATATATAATAAAATGATATAAATATATACATGTAAATATTTTCAAAATATATACTGTATGTGTGTGTATTTATATATACATAATATATGGAAAGGCCTTTACTCGTGTAAATAATATCCTCCACTGGATATCAAGCCGCCGCATTCTTCTGAGGAAAATACAAAGCTTATTCCTCTCAGCGTGTCTTCATCTGAGGTAAATTCTGTCTTATTACTCTCAGCGCGTCTTCATCTGAAGTAAATTCTATCTTATTCCTCTCAGCGCATCTTCATCTTAAGTAAATTCTGTCTTATTCCTCTCAGCACCTCTTCATCTGAAGTAAATTCTGTCTTATTCCTCTCAGCGGGTCTTCTTGAGGTAAATACTTTCTTATTCCTCTCAGCGCCTCTTCATCTGAGCACGTCTCATGTGGACTATTGTAATATCAAAAGCGCGATCGGCTCGTGGGCGTGATCTAATTAGAGATAATGAAGGCAGACTGGCAAGACTTGACATCGCGTTGGTTTCATACTGATTACTTTGTCACATAATATTTGTTTTCAACATGACTTACTATGTTTAAAAGTAGACATGCCAAGCTTTCTATAGATATAGCTCTTATGTATATGTGTCCAATATTCGCTGAGTAACAGTTCATTTTACTGACGCGTTTCAAACAGATATGCGTGGAGAATGAGATGGCTGAAAGCACACCCTGTTTCATTTCTTTATTTTACAAAAGCACAATGTTTTGTTGATATTGTGAGTGTACACAAATAAAAGTAGACCCTTTACAGATTTAAATGATGTATACCTTCTGAGGCTCAGGGTCCAGCATTACTCGACGGGGACCTTGTCGCTCCGGGGGTGCTGTTGAATGTCAGGCTCCGGCTAATGCGAGAGCTGTGGCTGCACTGTCTTTGCAGGCTGCTGTGTACACTGTCTTGGGGCAGCTTGAAACAGTCGCTGTGCTGGGGCGCTTAGGCAGAAAATGACGCAGCGCTTGTGACGTCTTTTGAGCCTCAGTGAAGTGCTCAGTGAAGCCATCCAAGGCAGGGCCGAAGAGTCCCTTGGGAGAGACCGGGGAATCGAGGAAGGCCATCTTTTCGGCATCCCTGATGTCCATGGGTGATGGGAGAACAGAGCAGGGAGGACCGTGTGGAAGATTTTTATTAATCCAATTAGGAATTAATCAAGTATAATCATTAGGAATCTAGCCATTAATATATCCAGTTATACTTCCATTATAATCACATATGCCTGTGTGTAAAAACATGGCACGTGGCAGAAAGTACAGACCTCAGATGAGAAACATCTGGAAAAAAACATAAGTGGGGGCTTTCTTTACCATAACAAGACTAGAGAGGGGGGGCTTTCTCTCTAGGGAAATATCGAACGGTATGCACAAAGGAACCATTCTATGTATGGAAAACTGTATGGAATATATACCCCACGCCTTAAAGTCAGAACTGTATGAAAAGAAGACAAGATGATCATTCTGCAGATGTTTCGCTGCAGAGAGCATCTCCGTTTTATTCTCATTGATGATGTAATAAAATGTATCTCCTGGCATCAAAACCCAAGACTGAGTGTGGTTCCTAAGATGAGCAGCAGACGACACCACAACCGCCTTCATGAAAGAAGGCAATCCGCGAGCGAAGACGGGTGACGTTCATGTTCTCGCAGTGAGAACATTAAGCCTCGGTGATTGCAGCCTCTGTGTGGGAAACCCCCAGACAGGCGACACACTCATCGTGACCATCTGCTTCTCTGCACTCACTAGTGCAGGAGGACTTTGTTCACCCCCGGAGCCGTGTGAGGCACTTTTTATTATGGGTGGATGCGCTTTATTTAACTTCTTTTGAACTGATGCACTGCAACACCCGCTGACTGCCATTAAACCGCTTGGGAGATCAAAGACAATTTTTAATATAACTCCAACTGGATTCGTCTGAAAGAAGAAAGTCATATACACCTAGGACACCTTGAGTGCGAGTAATTCATGCGCTAATTTTAATTTTTGGGTGAACTAACCCTTTAAAAGAGAATCCAGAATAGAAAACACAGAATTTGGGAAAAAATAAAACTGAATCTGTGCAAAATTAAAACATATTTTGTAGGACCCAACAAATAGTCTTTGCTAGTGCTTTGCACGGGAATTGTGGGAGAAACAAATATTTTCTAACACTCGTGACATAAACATTTGGGGCCATGATGTACAGTGCTTTTTAATATATTTTTTGTGTACACTTTTTTTTTTTTTTTTACATAAACTGAAATCAAGTGTGCCCCAGGATGCCTGAGCATGGGAGCAGAAGTTGTCTCTTTGCACGATAGCTTGGTGTTCATTTCCCAATGCTTATCACTGCTGATCTCACTTAATGCCTGCATGGATACACTTGCTGGTATGTGAGTTAACATGGTTTCCAGTCTTCCTGAGGGGGAGCTAAACTCATAACCACCCCTTTACAATAATCTCTGGTGGATTATTGAGAAGAAGACAAGTGCAAATGCACAGATGAAGCAGTTGGCTTACTCATTCACAGAGAGGAAACATTTGCTAGAATGCAGCAGCCTGTTGCTTGACTAGGCGGAACTTCTCCCCTATCGGCTGCACAGCATCTGCAAAATGTCTGACTACAAAGCATGACTATAAAGCCTGACTTATCACCATGATTTTGGTCAACGCGACCCACAAATGACATTCCTTATTTCTCATACACTTTTTTCACAACCGGGAACATGACTGCTGTGGGGCAAGGCCTAATCTCTGGTTAGCAGCTCAGACTACATCAGCATAGCTGACATGCATCTTCATCCTCAATACAAGATGGGAACACCATGAATCCAGAGAAGGAGAAAGACAGATCTTAAAATCCTGAACTCCGGTACTACCATGCACTGTTGCCAACAATTTTTTTTTAATGGAAAGAAGCTGACGTGACGTGACGTGACATGTGGCCAAGTATGGTTACCCATACTTGGAATTAGTGCTCTGTATTTAACCCATCCAAAGTGCACACACACAGCAGTGAACACACACACACACCGTGAACACACACCCGGAGCAGTGGGCAGCCATTTTTATGCTGCGGCGCCCGGGGAGCAGTTGGGGGTTCGGTGCCTTGCTCAAGGGCACCTCAGTCGTGGTATTGAAGGTGGGAGAGAGCGCTGTACATTCACTCCCCCCACCTACAATCCCTGCCGGTACGAGACTCGAACCCACAACCTTTGGCTTACGAGTCCGACTCTCTAACCATTAGGCCACGACTTCCTGGCAGCTAAAGCCTGCTCACTAAATGTCACTTGATGACTTCATACTAATGTAACCGGGTGGTAAATAACCTTAAAATTTGTTTCTCTCCTTGCATGTAAAAAAAACTATTATTTTATTGTCCTTTACTATGTTCAGTGAATTATAAAGACATGAAAAACAGTGGTTGCCTGTATTTTCCTGGAGTCGTCAGCAGGTGGCACTGTGTGTGTTGCGTATGAGACAATACGCATGCGCTCTCACCCTCGGACATTTGGGTAAGACGTGCAGCGAGACACGCACTATCGGGAAATTGTGGCGTTTTTGTGATCATCCATGGGTAAATACAATGTTTTATTATTATATTTTGGATAAATACCAATTGTGGATGTATATTTTGTTGTATTAATTCGGCGAACTGTCATATTTAAAAAGTTATGTCGTGTAGAATGTCCGCGATGATATGACGTCACACCATGTGGTGTATGCCTGTTCATTTAGTGTTTCACGAACTATTATACACTTTCTTTTGTAGATGGTTTTTGTGTTTTTAATGTGATTTGTTATTTATGTGAACATCTAGACAGTGTACAACAATGTTGAGGATTTCAGCCTTTGTTGAGTGAACGTGAGGTGTTATTTAGCAGCTCATTCTGATGTGAGTGTTATTTTCTCTCATTTCCTTCAAATGATGTGTAAGTGGGTAATATAAAAATGTACTTATGTTGCTTTGTTCTCTTTGTACAATTCACAACCTGTTACATACGTTACCGCCAGAACATAAGCGGCGTTGGCCTGAGTACTTGCCGGAGTTAGTCCAGGCGTATAATGTGACGCCACATGCTACTACAGGGTTTTCCCCTTATTATCTTCTTTTTGTGTTCCTGGTGGTAAATTTAAATCCCCGGTCACACTAAGAAGATTTGGAAACCAGAAAAAAAGAGAGATACTGCTAAATCTAGCGACAAAGTCGTTAAGTTGGCAACACTGCATGTATTAAAGAAAATCAAATCTAAGCTGATGTTAATTATGTGCTTAAATGGATACTCTGATGCAGCTCCATATTTGCAGTGTGTTTTGATGCCATCAGCCAATGAATTGGCATGATTCTATATGGCTTCAGACCTTGTAACCACTGACATGTTCCCATTGCATTATTACTCAAGTAGCGTTACTATGAAAGGAAACTGAACTTTGATGTTTGTGATTTTAAAGCTGTGCACTAAGGGTGTGTTCACACTTGTCATGTTTGTTTCGATTAAAACGAACCCTTGTGCGATTGCTCTGTTAGTGCGGTTCGTTTGAGCAAGTGTGAACGCTGCCATCTGAACCCTGGTGCACACCAAACAAGCGGACCGAGACCACTAAAAAGATGGGTCTCTGTCCGCTTCCAAACAAACTCTGGTGCAGTTCGAATGAAATATGAACGTAACACATACCAAACACTTCTAAACTAACCAAAAACATGAAGTAATGACAAGATGCGATGCTATGCGACATGATTTGACGACGCGGAACGAGCGGTGTATCCAAAACAAAATGAGCAGAGGGCAAACGTGGAGCAACGAGGAGGTAACGTGCCTTTTATGAGCTCTTCGTGAGTTCGCAGGTGGTGAAAATAAAACCATAAGTACACGCAGCAATGAGCGCGCTTAGTCCAGCAGATGGCATTAGATGTGTTAGACTTAAAGTGACGCTGAGCAGACCGATCGGTGAATGGGTACTTTGATGTCATACCGTTTGGTCTGTGCAGCGCAGATTTAAGACGAACACAGCTTTTGTTTGGGGTGTACGGTGAGTTCCGTCGTGAAATATACGTCATTCAACCCGACCAATCAGGTTGTGAACGTTTCACTATGCCTTTAGGTTTGGTATCTTTAGGTTCCCTGTCAAAAATGCCAGTGTGGGGGCGCTGTAAAGCGTTGAGAATGTAAGACGTGTTTTTGATCGCTCCCGGAGAAGGTAGTAGATTTACTCATATATTGAACAGCACAACCACTTTTTTTCTTGTTCCATGACTTAAAACTAGCCTCCTTAAAAGGGGTCATATGATGCGATTAAAATTTTTCCTTTCTCTTTGGAGTGTTACAAGCTCTTGGTGCATAAAGAAGATCTGTAAAGTTGCAAAGACTAAAGTCTCAAATCCAGAGATATTCTTTATAAAAGTTAAGAGTCAACCACGCCTACCTAAAACGGCTTGTTCTAACACGCCCCCACGTCTACGTCTCGATGTGGGAAAATTTGCATAACGCCGCCCAAATGTTCACGCAAAGAAAGAAGGCGTAACTTTTATTCTCGCTGTAGTATTGTTGTTGCCACCGCTGCCATGTCGTGAAGGCGCTGTGTGTTTCGTTGTGAAAGCGAAACTACTTTGTTTGGCCTTCCAAAAGAGGATGATATCCGCTTCGTCATGCCTGGAGCTGATCCGTGCTGGTCGCTGAGGAAATACAATCACATTCGCGCTGTCGATTGCCGGATCGGCTTTCACCGTGGACGAAGCGTGACCCCTTTAACACGGGGACTACTCTTGCATTTATCATAAGCCGTAAACATGACGTCGTCTCAGTCCAAAACCAACGTTAAAGGAGGCCGCAGTAAAGCCCCACTCCCCTCAGGCGATGCTAACGAGTCCCTGGTGAGTGTGTGCCCCACGTATAATTTACCCAGTAATGTCACTTGTCTTCAGACATTGTTGGACTGTCAAGAATGAGATTTGTCATAAAATTTACTCATTATCTACTGACTTGCGCTCGGAGATCGCTACAGTGCGAACAGACGTTAAAGGCTGGTTGGAACCTTTGCAACAGATGGTCGAAGCCAGCACTAGTACCATAAAAGAACTGGAGCGAGCTTCGTCAGATCATAGTGACCGTATAACGGAACTTGAAAATTTGATAACGTCGCTCAGTGACCGAGTAACTCTGGATGCCAAGTGCGAGGATTTGGAGGGGCATTCCAGGAGAAACAATCTTCATCTGGTGGGTCTCCCCGAGGGCAGTGAGGGTTCGCGTCCTACTGAATATGTGGCCCAACTTTTGCAGGAGATTTTGCGGCTTCAGGATAAACCCTTGTTGGATCGGGCACATCGTACACGTGAAAAAACAAAAAAAGGAGAACCTCCTCGCCCTCTTGTCATTAGAGTGCATTACTTTCATGTTCGTACTGAGATTCTTCAAAAGGCTGCGGAACTCTCCCCTCTTACTTACAACGGAAAGAGGCTGTCCATTTGTGCTGATTATACTACGGGACCAGCCATCTACATTGTTTTGCAAGATGTTTCCATTATTATTTGTACACTTGATCTAATACTTTCACTTTAAGCATGTCACAGTCTAAGCCCATGCGTTTTCGTGTGGACAGCGAATCCGTATATTTTCTGAAACGATGTCATCAGCCCACTTCTCGCCCCTAGTCAGACACCACTACGTCACGTAACAGCAACAAAAACATGAACAAACACTGAACGATTGTCTTTTTATTAACTAACATTAACACATATTAATAAATGTATTGTTCCATGTTCGTTTGTATACCGCGCGCAAGGTTTATGCGCATAGTCCAAGTCTTATTCTCCTTTTTTAGTGCATCTCTGTGGCAGCATTACAGCGTCACATGCTGGTCTGGCATGTATACTACATTGTTTTGTGTCGGTTTTGTGGTTTCGTGCAGACGCAGATATTTCTTGAGACAAGGAGAAAAAAAAAGATCGGATAGGGAAAGCTCTGGCTTCGTGTGGACGTAGCCTAAGAAAAGCTGTCAACCAGTAGGTAACAACTTAAGGTTTGTTAGTTGGAACTGCATGGGAGTAAATGAACCAGTCAAACGTAGTAAGGTTTTACATCACCTTCATCACTTAGGGGCACATATTGTTTATCTCCAAGAGACTCATCTTAAAAAAAAAGTCCATCAGTTATTAAAAAGAAGATGGGATGGTCAAGTTTACCATTCCACATTTCAGGGCAAAGCCAGAGGGACAGCAATCCTTATACACAAAATCAAATATCTACTTTGAGGGGCTAGATGTGAGGGGCACTGTGGCGATTCAATACTCATATGTTATCAGATCACAGATTTGTGGAATTGACCTCTAATCAAATAGAGGTCAGATAGAATTTTTTCATATCCACAAATATCCACAAATAGCAGTCCCGAGATATCTGCATCTCTTTTTTGTGAGGCTCTGAAGGCGTTTATTAGGGGGGAAATTATTTCATATACTTCCCATAAGGTAAGGTTAAATAAAAAGAGGTGTTCTGAAATAACGCAGAAACTAACTCAATTAGATAATATATATGCGGTTACACCATCTTCAGATATTTAGAAGGAACGTCAATTATTACAGGCTGAGTTTGATATTCTTTCAACAAGTTATGTGGAGAATTTACTGCTCAGAACTAGATCTAGGTATTATGAAGAGGGTGATAAAGCAGGTAGGTTGTTGGCTCTCCAACTGCGACAGGAAACATCCTCCCATCTTATCCCCCAGATTAAAACGCCTTCAGGCACAACAACAGATCCCATATTAATTAATAATCATTTGAGAGATTATTATACTTCTCTTTATGCATCTGAGCAAAGTGACAACCTCTCTGACTTAAATTTGTTTTGTTCCCTCAGTATCCCTATAGTTAATTCTAATTTGGTTGATCAGCTGGAAACACCCGATCGGATAGGGAAAGCTCTGGCTTCGTGTGGACGTAGCCTAAGAAAAGCTGTCAACCAGTAGGTAACAACTTAAGGTTTGTTAGTTGGAACTGCATGGGAGTAAATGAACCAGTCAAACGTAGTAAGGTTTTACATCACCTTCATCACTTAGGGGCACATATTGTTTATCTCCAAGAGACTCATCTTAAAAAAAAAGTCCATCAGTTATTAAAAAGAAGATGGGATGGTCAAGTTTACCATTCCACATTTCAGGGCAAAGCCAGAGGGACAGCAATCCTTATACACAAAATCAAATATCTACTTTGAGGGGCTAGATGTGAGGGGCACTGTGGCGATTCAATACTCATATGTTATCAGATCACAGATTTGTGGAATTGACCTCTAATCAAATAGAGGTCAGATAGAATTTTTTCATATCCACAAATATCCACAAATAGCAGTCCCGAGATATCTGCATCTCTTTTTTGTGAGGCTCTGAAGGCGTTTATTAGGGGGGAAATTATTTCATATACTTCCCATAAGGTAAGGTTAAATAAAAAGAGGTGTTCTGAAATAACGCAGAAACTAACTCAATTAGATAATATATATGCGGTTACACCATCTTCAGATATTTAGAAGGAACGTCAATTATTACAGGCTGAGTTTGATATTCTTTCAACAAGTTATGTGGAGAATTTACTGCTCAGAACTAGATCTAGGTATTATGAAGAGGGTGATAAAGCAGGTAGGTTGTTGGCTCTCCAACTGCGACAGGAAACATCCTCCCATCTTATCCCCCAGATTAAAACGCCTTCAGGCACAACAACAGATCCCATATTAATTAATAATCATTTGAGAGATTATTATACTTCTCTTTATGCATCTGAGCAAAGTGACAACCTCTCTGACTTAAATTTGTTTTGTTCCCTCAGTATCCCTATAGTTAATTCTAATTTGGTTGATCAGCTGGAAACACCCTTCACTATGGAGGAACTTGCCAAAGCTGCTTCCTCTATGCAAGGTGGCAAATGTCCCGGGCCAAATGGGTATCCAGTCGAATTTTATAAGAAGTTTCTGAACAAATTGGGCCCCCTATTAATAAATATGTACAATGAATCATTTAAGTTGTCAAAGCTTCCACAAACATTTAATCAGTCCTCGATCTCTTTGATCCTAAAAAGAGATAAAGATCCGTTACTTTTCTTCGTATCGTCCTATTAGTTTGCTTAATGTTGATTTTAAACTTTTATCAAAATTACTGGCGGTGCGTCTGGAATCTATTTTGCCTTCATTTATGTCTTCAGACCAGACAGGGTTTATTAAGGGCAGGCATTCCTTTTTTAATATCAGGCGATTTTGTAATGTTATTTAAAATCCATCTCCCCATTCTATCCCAGAAGCTGACCTATCATTAGATGCTGAGAAAGCATTTGATCAGATAGAATGGGGATACCTTTTCTATACATTAAAGAAATTTGGTTTTGGTGAAAATGTTATTTCATGGGTTAAGCTTTTATATTCTGCTCCCCAGGCCTCAGTTAGGACAAATAATACTCGTTCAGAATACTTCAATCTTTACTGTTCCACCCGCCAAGGGTGCCCACTAAGCCCACTAATTATTAAGGCCCAAGCCAGAAAGGCGCAGGGCCCTATTGATCCCCTAAGGATTATTATTATTATAATTTTTTTTTTTTCAAACTTCCGGGGCTTTTTGGGGGCCTTACCATATTCAAAAACTCTTGAAAATTTGCACACGCATTGGAACCTGCGGCCATTAGGACGCCGCAGAGGCTGGGACCTGGGCGTGGTAGAGGGGCTCTACGGCGCCCCCTGGAACACAGCCGGAAAACTTGATGTATAGCTCACACATACTTGCACGTATTCATATGAAACTCAGTACACATATAGAACTCATTGAGCCAAACAACTTTTGCACTGCATGTCATAGGCTCCGCCCAACAGGAAGTTGGCTATTCAGGGCTGTGTAAAAAGTGCATGCTCTGGAATTTGATATACTTGTCTGAGGATTTCCAACCGATTGCCACCAAACTCGGTGAACATGATCTCAAGACATGGGGGACGCTAAATTGCGAAGAGATTTTTGATATCTCGAACGGTTTGCTCGTGGCAAGGCGATGAAGTTATGGCGAGAAATGAGAAACAGGAAGTATCTAATAACATACACATACATTGTCTGATTTTGATCAAACTTCAGTTTTTTTTTCGGTGTATGATGCCGATCACATACATGTGACTATTAGGAGTCAAAGTCATAGCGCCACCAACTGACGGCAGGAAGTGTCATTTTCAAAATGCTTTTAATGCAGCATCTTATTTTTACCCGATTTGCTTCAAACTTCTTCAGAATAATGTCAAAACACTGCCGATGTAAAACTGGTGAGGGGATAGTGATATCTGAAATATTGTTGCCATGGCAATGTGTCAAACTTGAATATTCTTTTCTGGTGATTTTGTAGCAGATAACATGCTTAGAATTTCTTGAAACTCAACACACATATCAGTAATAATGATAGATAGACACTGGAAAAAGCTCATAAAAGGGCGTGGAAGAGGCACTCTATAGAGCCACCTTTTGACAAAACTTGGGGGGTTAGTTTTAGCTACAGTCACCAAACTTGGTACATATATTGTTCTCATCAAGCCGGACAACTTTCTAATTTACAGTCATTAGCTACGACCAACAGGAAGTCGGCTATATTGATTTGAATATGGATTTTTGAAAAAATATAGCTGTGAATTAATGCATA
>NW_015542442.1:85201-85741 GCF_001515605.1 Sinocyclocheilus anshuiensis
AGAGATTTTTGATATCTCGAACGGTTTGCTCGTGGCGAGGCGATGAAGTTATGGCGAGAAATGAGAAACAGGAAGTATCTAATAACATACACATACATTGTCTGATTTTGATCAAACTTCAGTTTTTTTTTCGGTGTATGATGCCGATCACATACATGTGACTATTAGGAGTCAAAGTCATAGCGCCACCAACTGACAGCAGGAAGTGTGTCATTTTCAAAATGCTTTTAATTCATCATCTTATTTTTACCCAATTTGCTTCAAACTTCTTCAGAATAATTTCAAAACACGGCCGATGTAAAACTGGTGAGGTGATATTGATATCTGAAATATTGTTGCCATGGCAACGTGTCAAACTTGAATATTTTTTCCAGTAATTTTGAGGCAGATAACATGCTTAGAATTTCTTGAAACTCAACACTCATATCAGTATTAATGATAGATAGACACTGTTTAGCTACAGACTTGGTACATATATTGTGCTCATCAAGCCGGACAACTTTCTAATTTACAGTCATTAGCTATTAGCTACAGGAAGTC
>NW_015542442.1:85852-86237 GCF_001515605.1 Sinocyclocheilus anshuiensis
GATGCCAAAACATTGAGGAACTTATATTGCGGATGGATTTTGGATAGCTTGAACGGTTTTGCCGTGGTGATTTGTTAAAATAATTAAAATAACAGACAGAGTAATTGTGTTGTATTATTAAAATGCAGCTTCCAAACAGTTCAAAACTTTTTACACTTTTTACACAAGTCATTCTGAGGAAATAGGCATAGTTTCACGACTTTACAACGCTCTATGGATAACAGAAAATTAAAAAACTATCAGACATCTAATCTCACTCTGCCACTCTGCCTCTTGTGTGAGGAAGGGCGGAGGTGGGGGGCTGGGTGAGTGTGTGTGTGTTGAGAGTGGGAGTGAGAGAAGGGGAGGGTGAGAGAGAGAGAGAGAGAGAGACTTTTAAACATAT
>NW_015542442.1:88605-93053 GCF_001515605.1 Sinocyclocheilus anshuiensis
CTAAATGTTTTATAACTACCTGACTTAATCATGAATTACAACAGGAATATGTGTCAATAAAGCAGTTATTAACACACTGAGCAACTATTATCATGTGTCTAAATAATAAGATTTATATATGTTCTTACATTACTTTATACATTTACTTACACTTTCTTAATGATCTTATCAACCACTGACAACTAAATAACTGGTTTGTAAATAACGTAATAATTTAGAAATGATAAATTGATATGAAAATACAATTATTAAACATTATAGATATGCTCAAGAACAAAACATTTATAGCTGTATTTATAAACTGCTTACTAATGCCTATTATTGTTGGAACAATGCTTTATAAAGGATGAATTGACTATTTACTAATGCTTAAGTAATGATTCATAGTGTGCAGTTATTATAAAGTGTTACCAATTTTTTAATGTTTAAGTTTTGAATATTAACTGACAATAATACATGCTATATAATTATTGTTCATGTTAATTAATATAGTTAATGTTAATAACTGAAACCTTATTGTAAAGTGTTACTAAAGTTTTATATATTGTTCTGTGTATGTGTGTTTCACAGTCTTAATGGGTTTGATTAACCCTTTAATTGCCGTATCCCTTAAAACCAGAATGCCAGAGGGTTACTGTAAATGCATGTGCCCACAGTGCACCGTTCTCCTGATGCCACCGGGGTGGCGTTTGCACTGACGGCTTGGGCCCGCCATCGCTGCTTGCAGCTATATTTTATTATTATTATTTTATTTTATTTTATAATTATATTTTTTGGGTCAATAATTGTTCCAGACATCTTGGATCCCTGCCATCTTCTTTCTGTCTACATATGTTAAAATGTACAACAGTATTCTAAAATGTTTGATATTTTGTCATTTGTGGAAAATCCTAAGTGGGGGGAAAAAAAAATGCCAGCGTGAATGCTCAGCTGACCAGGACCAAATGTATCGTTTTCTTTTTTGGTCCGGACCAAACGAACCGAGAACCGAACTACAAGTGTGAACGCACCCTAAAAAAACGTTTGTGTCGGAGAAAAGTGCAGGATTGCGAGTGGGGTACAGTTGAAACTTGCTGTACCCACTGTAGGATCATATAGGAAAATGATTTCAGTTGAGAGGGAACAGTCCATTCAGCATTTTAGAGATTAACCATTCCCAATTTTAACTTTTAATCTTAAGTATTCAGTTTTTTTTCCTGATGAACTGTTAATTTAAAAATGCATGTATGTAAATGTTTTCTCTGTCGTTTTGTGTTTTTATCACACAAAGCTAATATGAACAAGACACTGTGTTTTTGCTCTTTCCCTGCCACTGACAGAATTTTCCATCACTGATGAGACAACACTTCCATTGACAGAATTTTCCGGCTTTCTGTGTTTTCACTGTTATGTGATAGGGGTGCTATTACACATCTTCTGAAATAGCACTGAATATCTGGATTAAACACAGGTGAAGATGAAGCAGAAACAAGCGATTGCATATGTAAGAAGATGCATATATAAAATAGCCTGAACATCAAACAATAAGCAGCACAGAAGTCAAAATTGCCTAATGTACCAAATGAAATGTCAATCCCGGAAATGGTATAGGACTCTGCAAGCTTTGAGGTGTTGATGGAAACAATCTATTCATCTATGTTTTGATCATTGTTCTGAACCTGATCCGATTTTGTTTGAATCCACGCCATTTTCTCAGCTTTTTGTTCAAAATGTTTTTCAAGAAACTTTTTCAAGAACATTCAAGTGTTGATAAGAAAGAATGCATACAGTTTTGTGAAAATGATCAAAAATGCTGGCTGTGGCTAGCAACTTTATATATTTATTTATTTTAACACTAGTGGGAAAAGATTTAACATCTAAGGAGAAAAGAAAAAAGTAAGAACAATACAATATCAAATGATAAATTCAGGTTCCCTTTCGATACTTCACTCGTACTGCGTCACTATACGCTATGGGGAAAAACTCCTTTTTCTCTGAGGACTGAAGCCTTTACAATCACGGCCATTGGTTCGTGCAGTGAATTAAAAATGAACCAATGGCTCGGCAGCGGAGCTGCACGAGCCTATGGCAATGAAGCCCGCCAGAATGGGCGGGGTCATCTGACTATATAAGTGGGCATTTCGCCATAGGATCTCAGATCAGTTGTCCTTCAGCGACGACGATTTTCCCTTCGCTGATCTACCGGACTTGAAGTGCTCGCTGTTGTCACGCCTCGCTGCGGACAAAAGCTACCTTTTTCTCTGTGCCACTCTGCTGTTCCCGCCCACTCTACGAGCTGCCTTCAGCATCCGGCGCAGATATCAACTCGTCCCCTGCCACTATCCGGCGAGCCTAAAAAAAGCAAATTTTCTTTTTCTAAAAGAGCAGCAGCGTTGTTTCAAATGCCACGCTGTCATTGCGGCTCGTGCAGAACTGCACTGCATGCTGACAATGGCCACTCAGAGTATGTTTCCTGTCTGGGCGAAGCCCACGCAGAAGCTGCTCTGACAGATGGATTGTTCACACTGCGTGAACATGAGTCTCGCCTCTGCACGCTCAGATCGCTTTCTTTTCAGGGAGTGACTCTGCCCCTCACGGCCTCCCGTTTTCTTCCTCCCAGGGACCTGTGAATAAAAAACAGCGGGGCAGGGGGACTCGGCGCTCGGCTACGGGTGAGCTCACGCCGGGCCAGATCCCGCGTGCCTCGCCCTCGCCAAGCAGAGAGAATTCTTCCGACCTCTTTGAACACCCAGACCAGCGTCCCCCGGCAGATGTAAGCGACGTGGTCTCGTTTGGTGGAATTGAGGACGAGCTTCTAGATGACAGCATGTCTCTAGTAGCATCAGACATGGAGGAGATGTCGGGCTCTACCATTGACCCCGCCCCTTTGCCATCTTCAGATCCCAGCGGTGCGGCCCTCTCCCTTCTGAGACAGATGGGAGTCCGCATTCTGAATTACCTCGACGACTGGCTCATCTTAGCCCAGTCAGAGGCTGAGCTAATGTTCCACAGGTCCCTCTTCCTCAGCCACTTAGAGTGCCTGGGACTCAGGGTCAATTTCGCCAAGAGCTCTCTGTCTCCCAGTTAACGAGCTTCGTTCCTGGGAGCAGTTTTCGACTCAGTCCACATGAGGGCGGTAGTCGCGCCAGAACGTGCACTGGCCATACAACAGCTCACGGCTTCTTTCAAAATCAGACCCTCTCGCCCCCTCAAAACGTTTCAAAAGATGCTGGGCCTCATGGCCTCTGCATCGCTGGTACTACAGTTAGGCCTGCTTCGCATGAGACCTCTTCAGTACTGGCTGAAACCCCAAATTCCACCCCATGCGTGGCGTCACGCCTGTGTAACAGCTCTGGCCCCTTGGAAAGACCCGGAGTGGTTCAAGCAGGGCGTGACTATGGGCATGATGTCGACAGATGCATCCAACACAGGTTGGGGAGCTCTCTGCGAAGGCAGACTGACCTTCGGCTCCTGGTCAGATGCAGAAGGTCGGCTACACATCAACTGCCACGAGATGACGGCAGTATGTCGAGCCCTTCAGACCTTCTTAACGGACCTGAAGGGACACCACGTGCTAGTTCGCTCAGACAGCATGACAGTGGTATCTTATATAAATCGCCAAGGTGGGCTCACCTCGAAACGCCTTTTCGAGATGGTAAAACGCCTCTTGCAGTGGGCACATCTCAACCTGCATTCATTGAGTGCAGCACATGTGCCCGGCGTATTGAACCAAGGGTCAGACATGCTATCTCGGAGCAACTTCTCCTCAGAGGAGTGGATGCTCCACCTACAAACGGTTCAGAGAATCTGGGAGATCTTTGGTAGGGCAGAGGTCAACTTCATTGCCCAACTTATTTTTTGAAGAGCAAGGCCCCACGATTGGCCCAACCTCCTCCTGCATGCTTTTCCCCCGATCGTTCTGATCCCTCAGGTAATCAGGCGAATCAGGGAACACAGACACAGGGTCCTTTTAGTGGCCCCGCTCTGGAGGAACCAGCTTTGGGTTTCGGAGCTGTCTCAGCTGCTGATAGCAACCCCGTGGCCCATTCCAACAACATGTATATTAGACCCTATTCCATCTAAGCTCCTAAAAGTGGTGCTTCCAGAAGTCATAGATCCTCTTCTGACTATTATTAATTCGTCGTTGTCATTAGGATATGTCCCCAAACCCTTCAAACTGGCTGTTATTAAGCCTCTCATAAAAAAAACTCAACTTGACCCCAAAGAACTAATTACAGACCGATCTCAAATCTCCCTTTTCTGTCCAAGATACTGGAAAAGGTAGTATCCTCACAATTATATTCCTTCTTAGAGACAAATGGTATCTTTGAGGATTTCCAGTCAGGATTTAGACCGTATCATAGTACTGAGGCTGCTCTCATTAGAGTTACAAATGACCTGCTCTTATCATCTGATCGTGGTTGTATCTCTCTATTAGTGCTACTGGATCTTAGCGCTGCGTTCGACAC
>NW_015542442.1:94910-96827 GCF_001515605.1 Sinocyclocheilus anshuiensis
TCCATTCTGTCACCGATGGAGTTTTGGTTCCTTGCCACTGTCGCCTCTGGCTTGCTTAGTTGGGGACACTTAATTTCCAGTGATATCGTCGACTTGAGTGCACAGATACTATTTAAACTTAACTGAGCTGGATGATGACATCGCTGAATTCAATGATTCAACTGCCTTTAACTGAAAATTGAGTGTTTACTATTGTAATTTTGCATCAATGACACACTATTTTCCTAATTAATGCTGTACAGTTGCTTTGACACAATCTGTATTGTTAAAAGCGCTATATAAATAAAGGTGACTTGACTTGACTTGACATTCCCCTGAAGCAGAACCTTCTCTCTCAGGCGAACAGGACGATTTGGCACCCCCAGCCCGAGCTGTGGGCTTTGCACCTCTGGAAATCAGTAGATCTCCCTGATAGTGTCCTGAATACTAACTCACATGCTAGAGCCCCGTCTACGAGACGCCTCTATGCCCTTAAGTGTTCTGTCTTTTCCGCCTGGTGCACAACCTGTGGCGAAGACCCAGTTTCATGTGACAAGTCAAGTCAAGTCAAGTCACCTTTATTTATATAGCGCTTTTAACAATACAGATTGTGTAAAAGCAACTGTACAGCATTAATTAGGAAAATATTGTGTCAATAATGCAAAATGATAATAGTCGGATATATTCTCCTATAATACTCTCCTATAGCCGGACAGTCTGTGGGCCAGAACAACTTAGTTGTCCGTTTCCTAAGAGGATCCAGGAGCCTCAATCCGCCCCGGTCCCCCACGGTCCCTGCGTGGGACCTGCCCATGGTCCCGAGAGCCCTCAAGGGCTCCCACTTTGACCCACTACAGTCTGCAGACTTGAAAACCGCTCTTCTACTGGCTTTAGCATCGGTTAAACGAGTGGGTGACTTGCAGGCTCTCTCTGTAAATCCTGCCTGTCTTGAGTTTGGGCCTAACGACTCCAAAGTTGTCCTAAAACCAAGACATGGCTACGTCCCTAAGGTGCTCTACACCCCATTTAGAGCCCAGGTTATTACTCTCTCTGCGCTTCCTCCTTCTGAGGAGGACCAGGAGTTTAACCTTCTCTGCCCTGTTAGGGCGCCGAGAATTTACATAGAGCGTTCCGCCCCGTTTCGGCAGTTGGAACAACTTTTTGGATGCTTTGGTGGCCGCACTAGAGGGTACACAGTCACAAAGCAGAGGATTTCTCGATGGTTAGTTGACGCTATTGCGCTAGCATACTCCTCCCTGGGCATTCAGAGCCCCTTAGGAGTCAGAGCCCATTCCACTCGGGGCGTGGCCTCGTCAAGTCAAGTCACCTTTATTTATATAGCACTTTTAACAATACAGATTGTGTCAAAGCAACTGTACAGCATTAATTAGGAATAGATTTAAACTGACAGAGTGTGTCTGCCTCCCTAACAATGTTAGGGAGGTTATTCCAAAGTTTTGAGAACGCAGTGGACGTGGAGGACTATAATGCTCGTAAGCGTGGATAATAATATATAATGCTCGTAAATAAGAGCTCTTTCAAATACTGAGGTGCTAAACCAATCAGGGCTTTATAAGTAATAAGCAAGATTTTAATTTTTTATAATTTATGCATTTAGCAGATGCTTTTATCCAAAGCGACTTACAGTGCATTCAGGCTATACAATTTTAACCAGTATGTCTGTTCCCTGGGAATTGAACCCATGACCTTTTGCACTGCTAACGTAATGCTCTACCACTGAGCCTCAGGAACACAATTTTAAAATCTATACGATGTTTAATAGGGAGCCAGTGCAGTGTTGACAGAACCGGGCTAATATGGTCATATTTCCTGGTTCTAGTAAGAACTCTAGCTTCTGCATTTTGGACCAGCTGGAGTTTGTTTATTAAGCGTGCAGAACAACCACCCAATAAAGCATTACAATAATCTAACCTTGAG
>NW_015542442.1:97750-98102 GCF_001515605.1 Sinocyclocheilus anshuiensis
ACAAAGAATTGACAGAGCAGCCATCAAGTGTTAGACAGTGTTCTAGGTTATTACGTGCTGAGTTTTTAGGTCCTATAATTAACACACCTGTTTTTTCAGAATTTAGCGGTAAGAAATTACTCGTCATCCAGTTTTTTTATATCGACTATGCATTCCGTTAGTTTTTCAAATTGGTATGTTTCACCGGGCCGCAAAGAAATATAGAGCTGAGTATCATCAGCATAACAGTGAAAGTCTATTCAAAAGAACTATTTACATTTGAAATGTCTATTCAAATGTCAATAGTGTCGAACGCAGCACTAAGATCCAATAGCACTAATAGAGAGATACAACCACGATCAGATGATAAGAG
>NW_015542442.1:98519-99346 GCF_001515605.1 Sinocyclocheilus anshuiensis
ATTCTTTAATAAAGTCTGTATGGTGCCCTGGTGGCCTGTATACAGTAGCCAGTACAAACATCACAGGGGATCTATCATTAACATGTGCTTCTCTGGATAATGTTATATGAAGCACCATCACTTCAAACGAGTTATACTTAAAGCCCACCCTCTGATAAATACTGAAAACATTGTTATAAATTGAAGCAACACCTCCCCCTTTACCTTTTGGACGTGGCTCATGTTTATAACAAATCTTGGGGGGTAGACTCATTTAAAATAATGTAATCATCAGGTTTTAGCCAGGTTTCTGTCAAACAGAGCACATCTAGTTTATGATCAGTGATCATATGATTTACAAAAAGTGCTTTCGTAGAAAGGGACCTGATATTCAATAAGCCAAGCTTTATCACTTGTTTATCCGTATTACATCTGTTTTTTATTTTTTGAACATCCATTAATTTGTCACTCTTAAATTGGTTTGGATGTTTTTTGTATTTTCTAGTTCGGGGAACAGACACAGTCTCTATAGTGTGATATCTAGGTGAAAGAGTCTCTATGTGCTGAGAATTAACAGTCAAGTACAAACTCTATGACTATGTGCCATATTTCTAGCGAGAAGAGCGACACCACCCCAGGAGGGATGAAGACCATCTCTTTTCAACAGGTCAGGAGCATATTACAGTGTCTGACATCGTACTTACAAGTTCACACATCTCTTTAATGTTATTTTTTAGTGATCTCCGACTGGCGAAGTCGAGCGTGAATAACAATATTACTGAATTTACGTTTAGCATTAGCCAGCACTTTTAAATTTGCCAAGATGTCAGGCGCTCTGGCTCCCGGTA
>NW_015542442.1:99387-108541 GCF_001515605.1 Sinocyclocheilus anshuiensis
ACGACTATGCCGCCTCACAGTCACCCAGTCGTCCTGCAGCAGAGGCATTGTACCCGGAACCGAACAATGTACAGGACTCCCTGAGCTAGTCGCATCCAAAGCTGTATCTAGAGCCCTCACATTCTTACTGTCCTCAATTAAAGTTTGGATGCGTGTCTCTAATTCTGAAATCTTCTCTTTCAGCCTAACTATTTCCCTGCATATATCACATGTGAATCCCTCGCCGCCAACTAAACTATACATGTGGCAAGCGGTGCAAACAACAATAGCAGGAGAAGAAGCCATTACTCACTGTGATTGAAGAGAGATTCTGACTTACCACTGTTGTTTGATGAACTCGTGAAAAAACGGAGCGAGAGAAAAAAAGAAAACAGCAATAGACGCGAATGGAAACACGAATGACAAGCTAACCGCTAACGCGCTGCACGCGTGCTGCACTCGTGCTGCACTCACTGTTTTAGAATAAAAGCGAACGATCAAATTAATCAGATTAGTTTGATAGATAATATCAGAAATATGGTGGGAATTAAGTTATATTTTATCACTTTAAACAACAGAGAGTGATAATAAGATAGAGATTCAACAGAAAAGCAAAGCTACATGGAGCTACAATCACAAACCACTCAGCAGCACGGTACACAGGAAACGTCAGTCAGGTACACCTTGTTAAGTTGGTTGAGGGACTGCAGGACACTGCTCTGGATGTGTGTTCATGGTGTGTGTGTGTGTGTTCACTTGAATGGGTTAAATGCAGAGCACAAATTCCGAGTATGGGACACCATACTTGGCTACACGTCACTTTCACTTTTTCACTGCAGGACAATAACCAATAATTTGTAAGCTATAATATTTTTTCCTATATTTTCCTGACAATTTCCATGACAATTTTATGACTGGTTTATATACTACACATTTTTTTCCCTTTTTATCACAGAACAGTTTCTATACTGTAATAAATGCTACGTCAGTTAGCACTGCATTATTTATATACTTGTATACTTATTTATTACCATGGCCATAACCAGGGTTTGAAAATTAGTGAGTTCTGGGGTGGGATTAAGAATTGTGCTTTAATAACCCCTACAAATACAACTCATTATATACACTAAACACTTTTAAAAGCAAAAGATGCTTGTGAAAGATGATTTCTCAGTTTTGGAGGGAAGAACATTGAGAAGGGCCAATGAAACTGTTGAGCAAAATTTGCATAGCCAGCCACACCCCGGATATCCAGGTATAAATAGGCCAGCAAAGCATTTGCTTATTCATTTTTCTCTGAGGAGTCAAGAAAGCACCTCAACCCACTCATTGGCAGTTCAGAGTTGTGGCATAAGGGACACAAGGTCTCCATTCCCTCCATCATGAAATGACGGGTACCATACGTAAACCGAGATGTTCTCTTTCAGCCAGTCACTTCGACGTTGTGTTGAAGTTCCAACACTAGGGGTCACTATACAAATGCCACAACTGGCTCAACTGCATTAGTTGATGACAAGACCAGCGTGTTACAAACAAATGCACCTCTCCTCATCGTAACCTTCTAACACTCATCTGGGAGAGTTACCATATAATGGCAGAGGTAATCTCAGCCAGATGCCTTTTCTTCTGATTAATACTAATAAAAATTTAACAGCTGGTGAACCTGGTTGTTAACGTTGGGCAGTGTTCACTTTCTCAAGAGAGAAAAGAACACTACGGAGACCACATTCTACTTGAAGGGAGGTGATGTGGAGATGCATCCTATGGAATTATTAAAGGAAGTACTACACAGGGAAGGTTTCTGTGGAGGGCTTCACATGAGGGGAGAACAACCAATCACAGTACAGTAAAAGAGCAATGCTCTGTCTAGGGGAATTGAGCAGTGGAAGATACACATATGGAACCACCATAGGGAGTCGCAACATATGGAGCACTAACCTAATACGAGAGTTCACTCAAGGGGTACTTACAAGTAATGGGTTCTGCAGCGAGTTTCTCCACAAAACTAGGCTGCATAAGAGTGCTTGACTATTGGAAAGGGTAGACTAAAGGGACCAAGGAGTACTGGGTGGGAACCTTGGGTACATATCAAGGCCAAATTTTCAGGACAATGTGAGAGTCTGCCGGCCCGAATTCTAGGGAGGTTTCGTAGACAGAGAGGGCTTGCAGAGCCCCTACCCTTATGATAGAAGTGAGCACAGTCAGGAAGGCTGTCTTCATAGAGACAGCACTAAGCTCAACTGACTGAAGAGGCCTGAAGGACCACTTAGAGATCCCAAGAGGGGATAAGATGTGGTCTCGGAGGATTCAACCTCCGCGCACCTCTCAGAAATCTAATAACCAGATCACACTTCCCCACCGATCTGCCACCCACAGTGTCCTGGTTCGCTGCTATAGCAGCCACGTACACCTTGAGCGTAGATGCAGACAGGTGCCTATCCAGGAAGGATAGCGCTGATCCAATATCACATCTCCGTTGGTCCTCCCCCTGGGAAGAACACCAGTAAATGCGGCACTTGAGATCATATAGCCGCCTTGTATAGGGGGCTCTAGCCTGAGTAATAGTATTCACCTCTGCGGATGAAAGCCCACTGAATTCCTCCTCACCCCATCCAGGGACCAGGCATGGAGGTTCCAGAGGTCTGGGCATGGATGCCAGATCGTGCCCTGCCCCTGAGAAAGAAGGTCCCTCCTCAGGGGAATCCGCCAGGGAGGGGCTGATGCTATCAGCATGAGCTTAGATAACCAGGTCTTGATGGCCCAATCCATTAGGACCTGTTCCATATCCTCCCTGACTTTGCACAGAGTCTGTGCGATGAGGCTCACTGGGGGAACGCATACTTGCGTGGTGCTTTATATAAGCTACCATTGCTGTATTGTTCATGTGGACTAACACGTGCTTGCCTTGGATCAACAGTTGACCTCCTCAAGGCCAGAAGCACAGCCATCATCTCCAGGCAATTGATAGGCTAGTGCAGACAAGGACCTGCCTTCCTTGCCTTCCATGATTACGTCAGCTCCTCATGCATCTCCAGGAAGAAAGGAACTGGCAGAGTGTGGCTGAGTGTCACACTCTGACCCCAAGAACACATCATCCAACTGAGAACACTCGGGGCAGGGTGGAGGAGTCCACTCAAGCCTGATGCTCTCAGCTGCCTGGGTAAGAACAGTTGTCATCCTAGCGTCAGCCTGAGACTGAAAAAAAACCAAAACTGAAAATAGCACCTGGAAGTGCAGTTCCAGCCGAGTCACTCACTTTTGATGGCTCCAGCCCGCTCTCAGATGCTGTGATCGACAGCTCATCCTCCTCTCGAACCCTGAATGAGAAATCAAACTCGAACTGAGACAAGCTCTCAAAAACATCCGGTAGCTCTACCACAAGACATGCTCTGTGCGAGGAATGAGAGGTTTGCAGGGATTCATCCAGCAAAACTACTCTTGTGACACTTCCTTGCACTTTCCCAACGCACATCACCGAGGCCTTGTACCCGAAAGTAGAAGGATCAGGGTAGGAAGCTGCTGAGGTGACTAGTGGGCTTTTAGAAAAGAATGTGAGTGCAGCACGCCTATGGGCATGTCCTCACATGAAGGACATAATCCGTCCACGAGGGCTTGGCTTGGGCATTCGTGCTGGTCAGAAGGCGAGATGTAGAAACCGCAACCAGTAGGACATGGATGGAAAGGCATGGTGTGCAATACACAATCCAACCGTAAATGATTTTTTTTTTTTTTAGAGAAATTTGCTCTCAAAGATTGCTGTAGAAGCAGTCTTTGAGACTGCTACATTTCTCTTGCTACATTTACCTGTGTATGAGGAAGTGAGAGAGCCTGCTGCCTGTGCCAAAGATTCAACAACGGAGATTAGGAGAGGTGAATGAAGTGCTGCTTCTTAGTAAGAGATGATGCATTGGCTCTGAAGAACAGAACGAGTGAGCAAATGCCATGTTGTCCTATTTATACGCAGATATCCGGGGCATGGCCAGCTATGAAAATTTTGCCTGCCAATTTCATTGGCCTTTTCTCAATGATGTCAGAGGTGTCTGGGCTCCCAAGTGCGACCACTAGTGTTGGAACTTCGACACAATGTTATAGTGTCCAACATTAAAATAATGAAATTAACAAATGATGGCTGGATTTTAAATGAACAAAAAATGTTGGCTGGATGACTACAACATAACATGTTATGTACTAACATGTATTAGATTTTAAAATAAAGTTCTGAAAAAAATTAAGAAAAGAGATATGAGTCAAAATGATGAATGATTGTAGTTATTTTATCTGCTCTGTTAATAATTCTAGATACCTCAGCTTTTTAGAATGCATGTGCATTCTTATTTTCCATCCTGTGCATAAAAATTCGGTCTGATTTTGGGTTTAACAAAAATGGCAGACAGGCTGAATGAAAATGTAAATCGACTGTCTGACCGCAGATGGAGCTCATGGAACAGTATTTAGTTTTTCAAAGGGAGAGAGAGGGGGCAGGGACCAGGGCAAATCCCATCCCAAAGGCCTTGAATAGCTGTCAATCACCCTTATAAGGGAAAGTGCATGTGCAAAGCTTGTGCTTGTGTTAGTGTTTGCGTCCAGATTCAGATATTGTGTAATTGTGCTATCACACGTAAACACACTGTACTTGCACTCTGTGCATGTGTCTGTGGTTATCAAATACAGTTTTAATAATTTAAAATATTAAACGTCAATACTAACTGTCAGGAATTTCATCTTGGTTTATTGTCAAACTGTAACTGTTTCACATTGGTGGATGAAGTACCTGAAAGCAATACTTAAGTAAAAGTACAGATATCTTACCAGAAAATGACTTTGGTAGAAGTTAAAGTCACCGTTTATAATATTCCTTGAGTAAAAGTTTTAAAGCATGTGATATTTATTAGGGTTGCCCAATCCGATACTCAGTATCGGTATCTCTCAGATACTGCCATTTTCTGCCGGATCGGGTATCGGCCATACGAGACTGTTCTAAATCCAATATTCTGCGTATACTATTCTGTGTTCCCTGTTGAAAAAAAACAGCATATACTGGTTAGGTATGTTTTGAAGCATGGCTGCAGGTTTAAGATGGTCCTTAGCTGGTAATGTGCTGGTTTAAGCTGGTCATGTGCTGGTCCTAAGATGGTCCTAAGCAACTAGCTCCTGCTCAGGTCCAGTTTAGGACCAGCATATGACCAGCATAAACCAGCTCATGACCAGCTAAGGACCAGCTTAAACCAGCTCAAACCAGCAGTCATGCTTCAAAACACACCTAACCAGCATATGCTGTTTTTTTCAATTATTATTAAGCCCCACGAAAGGCACAAAAACATTATAAAGCACCATAAAGTTTTTGTGCACTATATTTCAAGTGTTCTGAGACCGTTCCATATAATATGAGGTACAGATAAATATTTAGGTCATTAAATTCAAGTTCACCTAAACTCTTCTCTCCGCTGCGGCTGTCAGTCATCCTCCATTCAGCATTCAAACTGCGCGTCCAGTTATGACAGTCAAGATGATAAAACTCTCTCATTAAATTCAAGTTCACCTAAACTCTTCTCTCCGCTGCGGCTGTCATAGCATAAAAGTACTTTATCTTGCTGGAGTTTAGTGCTGTTTCTAAAGCATGTTACTTTCTAGCGGGTGTCTGTTAGATCACTACACTGGACTGGAGTAGAGAGCACTATGGATTGTGCATTTGTGTCATTCTGTATTGGAGCATTTCATGTTATAATACTTTTGCACAATTAAAGATTATTAATAGCCTTTCTTGTTGTCTTATCTATATTATGTTGCTGCCTTATTACTGTGCTATACATTTAAAATAAATGTATTTTCATTTTGTAGTATATTAATTAATATATAAATATTACTTGTTTTTCATGAATGTATTATTACAACACAAAAAGCAATGCTTAACATTTTACCAGATTTAGCCCTATACTTATTCACTTTTATTTGTTCCCCACTAAATAATATATATATATTTTTTCACTAAATGTTTAGATTTTATAAAATTATTGTGCACTCATGATTTTTCTAGAGTAACTTTTGCTACTGAATTATCTACTTACCTAGTTTATAATAGTATTTTTGTCATAGATTATGACCACCAGATTATGACTGGTGGTGGTTGAGGAGAGACCCCCCCCCACATGATTGTAAAGCGCTTTGGGTGTACAAAAATACACAATAAAGTGCTATATAAATGCATCATTCATTAATTCATTATATATTTATTAATTTGTTTTTTTTTTCGTTAAAATGAAGTTGTCTATATGTGGTAGATTGTGTTTAACACACAAAAGAGTGATGATCAGGTCAACACATTCAGGTATAGAAATTCTACACTGATTAAAATAAAAAAAAAAAAACTGTGCTGTATCGGCCGATACTCAGAATTTTTGGTATCGGATCGGGATCAGTTCTGAAAAAGTGGTATTGAGCCAGCCCTAATATTTATTGTACTTAATTATGAAAAGTATTTTTTAAAATATGAATGTACTTAAGTATTGAAAGAAAAAGTAAATGCAAAATGGAAAAGGAGCAAATAAATATATTTAAAAAAAAATGTTTATACACAGTTTAGGCAGCAAGATGTGTTCAGTTTTAACTCTTTCTTCCATTTTGTATCTTTGGGTTAGCTTGATGAAATTAGCACTTCATCAGGTAGTCTCTTTCATTCCAACATATGAAAACAATTATGGAATCTGCATCTGAAGTGGCATTTAGATGTATTTACAGTTTAATGTAGCTCAGAGGGGACATGGATGCATTTAACCTGCAGTTACAAATGCATAAATAACGTTTTAATAATAATAATAATGCATTTTATTCATAGGCGCCTTTCTTGACACTCAAGGTCACCATACATCATTAACAAGACAATCACAATAATTAAGTAAAAACAATGAAATACAATACAATTTAAAAAAGACAATGCAGTTTTGGTCAGAGGGAGTAAGCTATTCTAAACAGATGGGTTTTGAGTTTGGATTTAAAATGTGGGAGAGAGTCTGAGTTACGGAGGTCAGGTGGAAGTGAGTTTCAGCCGCTCTGCTCCTCAGCTCTGACAGACAGACAAGACGGACAGGGGGAACAGTGAAATGGATGGAGGAAGAGGATCTGAGAGTGCGAGCAATATGGAAGAGGTCAAAAAGATATGAAGGGGTGAGATTATGAATGGCTTTAAAAGTGAGAAGAAGTATTTTATAGTTGATACGGTAAGTGATGGGGAGCCAATGGAGCTGTTGTAAAATGGGTGTGATGGGATGGATAGAGGGGGTGCAAGTGATAATACGGGCAGCTGAGTTTTGGACCAGTTGTAGTTTATGAAGGGTTTTATGCGGGAGGCCAAACAGAAGGGATTTGCAGTAGTCTAAACGAGAGGTGACTAGGCTGTGAACGAGAATGGCAGTGGAGTGAGGCATGAGGGAGGGATGTAGACGGTGAATCTACGAGAGTAACTCAATATTACATTTGTTATCATGCTGATGTCTGGAGAAAAAATGGCACTCTTCGTGTGTATAGACACAATAGATTAATTATATTAAATGATATAACTATAAAAGACATACAGTGGCAATTTAGCTGCATACAATTTAGAATGTCTTGAATTTTTATGATTCTAAAAAGTTTTAATCACTGATCTGTAGTTATAAAGATCAGTGGCTTTAATAGACTAAATCACGTAAATCACACTCTCTGTGTGTTTTTGTGATATACTCAATAATGTCAGATCGCACATCGTTAAAACAACACTTACCATATTATCGCAGACAATATGTCGCACATCCCAGCCTTGAATTGAGTGGAAAATGAAATCTTCCACTGTTATGCTAGCACTTGTTTGCACACGAACAAATTAATTTTTTTAGGAGTCTAACTTGCAAGCGCCAGACCACTGATTCGTCAAATCTGCTTTCTTGCAGTCTGTGTTCTTCTGACTTTATTTTGTAGTAAGTAACGAATATGCTTTGGGGAAATGTATCGGAGTAAAAGTATACATTTTAATTAGGAAATGTAGTGAAGTAAAAGTGAATGTTGACAGAAATATAAAAACTCAAGTAAAATACAGATTCTCCCAAAAAATACTTAAGTATTGTAACAAAGTATTATTACTTCATTACATTACACCACTGCTGTTTCATCCCTATTTGTAGCCCTCAAACTAGAGTGAGCTTGGCAATTCCTACCAGGTTGGAAACCACTGTTCTACACCCATGGGCTCACAACTCTAAGGGCGATTTCTTTGCATGTACAGCCGTGATCACCAGACAGAGCATAACAGGTTTCATCACTCTTCTCATGGCACCAGTTGGTTCTAGCATAGTGAGCAGGTATGGAATGCTCATATTTACCTTCAATGGGCTGCACACAGCCACAAGTCAAAGGCGGGCACCCACATCCTCACTTTGGTGCTTCTTTCAAAATTTGTAAACAAATCAATGCTTTTGCACATGAACAGGCCTGTACAGAATTTGCATGTGCAGCAGCTTTGCAGATTTCCACAGAATTAGATGCCCATCATTCCCAGAGTTTCCACATCCCCAAAACATTACAAAAGTTAAATATTTTGACTAATTACTTCATGTTGCCAAGTAGTACTCTCAGCAGGTTTTTCTTTTTCTTTCTTTCTTTCTTTTTTTTTCTTTCTTTCTTTCTTTCTTTCTTTCTTTCTTTCTTTCTTTCTTTCTTTCTTTCTTTCTTTCTTTCTTTCTTTCTTTCTTTCTTTCTTTCTTTCTTTCTTTCTTTCTTTCTTTCTTTCTTTCTTTCTTTCTTTCTTTCTTTCTTTCTTTCTTTCTTTCTTTCTTTCTTTCTTTCTTTCTTTCTTTCTTTCTTTCTTTCTTTCTTTCTTTCTTTCTTTCTTTCTTTCTTTCTTTCTTTCTTTCTTTCTTTCTTTCTTTCTTTCATATATTTCTTTTTTTAGATGCATTCTCATGGGCTAAGCAGTGTTCAAAAACCAGCACTCTTTGCAGGATTTCCCCTTTTTATTATATATATATTTTTATATTTCAGTTCAGTTCCAAAACTGTAGTTTTTTTTTTTGTTTTACATTCAAGACACAGCCATGCACAATTTAGAATTCAAAAAGTCTATTGCTTCAAACACAATTTAAAATAGCTTGTCCAAAACAATAGCTCCCCCACCTCCCTCCCTCCCTCCCTCCCTCCCTCATGCCTCA
>NW_015542442.1:109105-120259 GCF_001515605.1 Sinocyclocheilus anshuiensis
CCTCATGCCTCACGCCCTCACGCCCTCATGCCTCATGCCTCACGCCTCACATCCAGCCTTCTTTTAAAGAGCGGGGGAGGGCTTAGCTGAGATGAGTCCAGCAGTTCTCAAAAGTCATAATTATAATAAATTAAAAAGAAAACTTGTGTTTGTAAGCATGTACAGTTTTGTTTCTTTCCCATATTAGACACCAATAGAGGGATTTTGTCACAGCACATGTACCAGGGTTCACACATTCAGAAGAAATGGAGGATTTACAAGTGACAAGAGGAATCCTGGAGCGAGTCATTGCGCTTTCCACATTTTTTACATTTTCATGTGCTCCTAGTCCACATCGGCTCCGAGCCCTGATTAAATATGAAGGGTCCATGGGCTATAAATAAATTTGCATTGTGTGTAAGAGTGTGTTCCTCCTTACATCTGCTCCAATACACAGGGGTAGGCTGCAGGATAGGCCGCGCAGTGAATGATGGTCATGTTAGCCTGGTTAATGGTGCTAGTCTCTGTTACAGGCACAAGCCACTGCTATCTGTAGAATTTACACCACCTCGTACGTCCATCATAGTTTTGATCTTGTATTTCTTGGAACTAGCGAGCACAATATTCACAAACACATATCAAATAGCCTGAATATTACTGTCATAAGGTTTTCATAAAAAAACAAAAAAAACAATGTACATTAAATATCATCCTCAAATGTTTGTAATGCTAACTTATCAAAGGAGAGTAAATCAGTTATGTCATGCAGGAAACTGGCTCCTATGATAAAATGACACTCCCATTTATCTGTTTTGATACTCACTATATATTGTGACATCCATTATGGTGTGCATGGAAGCAGTAGCACTATTTAGATATTGCTATCCATGCCTTTAGATGTCTATGGTTGTCGCTAACTACTATATCTACTCTAGTACCCATCTGTCTACGGTGGAATAGTCTAGGTGTAGTATCCTGAATTATCACAGTGATTTGAGAGACAGACTAAAAGCAGGCTGAGGTTATCATATCTACGCACATACATAGCACAACTTTCTCACAAACACTCATTTGTAAAGCAAGTTATCAAGTCGACATAATCTATTAGACACCTACATCCTCTACAAGGCTGTACACTTAGGACGTCTACTCCTGTACTGTATAAATATATATTGTTAAACCAAGTAAGAATTAAGTTAACCTCAGCAAAAATCAAAACACTTTTAACTTGTGACTGCTGTTGAAAAAGGCATCAGAAATAGCACCCATTGATGTTTGTTCCAAACTGGAAAGTATTGAAATTAAAGAGCGCCAACAAGTGGGAGGGAGTTTGGATTTACAGACTGTTCTCTTAGGGACCATTCACACAAGATGCAAACTACTGTTCGAAAGCAGCCAGACAGAGTGCAATGGAATGGAAAATAACTGTTTGTAACACAATGTGTTAGACAAAAACATTCTGAGCAAGTATGCAAACACTGATGTTAATGTTAACACATTGCGAATGCACGCTCCCACTGCATACATACCATTTATTTTGAATGTTAAATATATACCATGCACCGTTGTGGTACTGTGACTTTTAGAAACCTCAGTTCTCCAGGGGGTGATAGAGTTACCTTCAAATATCTGTGTCATTAAACATTATTATTCCAATTAGCTGGCTACGTGTAAGCGTTTATAAAATGTAACTCAGTGTCTACAGCTAATCCAGAATGCGGCTGCAAAATTAGTCTTTTAACGAGCCGAAAAGAACCCATGTCACACCTCTGTTCATCAATTTGCACTGGCTACCAATAGCTGCTCGCATAAAATTCAAGGCATTGATGTTTGTCTACAAAACTACCACTGGCTCTGCACACCTTTACCTAAAATCACTACTTCAGAATTGTGTGCCCTCTAGAAGCTTGCATTATGCATTATAGTGCCATCCCAGAGAGGCACAAAATCACTTTCACTGACTTTACCATTAACTGTTCCCTCCTGGTGAAATGACCTGCCCATCTCATTCAGAGCAGCTGAGTCCTTAGCCATCTTCAAGAAACTGCTACAAACACATCTCTTCCATCTTCATTTGACCCTCTAGCACTCTCTATTCTAATTCTAAGGGGAAAAAAACATTTGACTCTCTAACACTTGCACTCTCTGTTCTATTTCTATTCTTACTACTTGTCTTCTTTAAAAAAAAGAAAATAAAAAAGAGAGATCTGACAGTAGCACTCTCTATTCTTTTTCTATTCTTACTACTTGTTTTCTTTATAAAAAAAGAGCCTCTAACACTAACATTCTCTATTCTTTTTCTACTCGATCTTCTTGTTTTCTTTTTATTTTTTATACAAATATGACCCTCTAGCACTAGCATTTTCTATTCTTTTGACTTGTTTTATTTTAATTAAAAAAAAGACCCTCTAACCTTAGCATTCCTTATTCTTTTCTATTCTATCTACTAGACTACTGTATGTTTTTCTTTTTATTTATTATAAAAAACCTTGCGCCGTGTACTGTTCTTGCTTTGCTTTCTGACACTGAAACTGAGCTTGCGTAGGTAAAATTGTCTGTGTAATTGCGTATAGCTTTGTGCCTTAAAAACATTGGCCTTGCTATTTTGTCTTAGGACACAAGATGTGATGCATATTTTCCAAAACCCTTCCTACCTAGCTTGTACTATTCTAAACATGTCTGAAACTTTGTATTACGAGCACTAATTGTACGAGCACTAATCGCTTGGTATATTCCTAATTTGTAAGTAGCTTTGGATGAATGAATCTGTTAAATGAATAAATGTAAATGTACACATAGGCAGAGGCCGACAGTAACTAAGTACATTTACTTGAGTATTGTACTTAAGTACACTTTTTGAGTATCTGTACTTTACTTGAGTATTATTTTTTCTGGGAACTTATGACTTTGGTCAACAATGAAAAAACGGTAGCAAGTCTTATGTGAATGGCCCTTCATCATGCAAATATTTTAGCCAAATACTGCACTCTGAAAGATTATATAGCTTAATGCAATGTTCTCTGATAATGTGTGATGAGCAGATGTCAAA
Organism: Sinocyclocheilus anshuiensis; assembly: GCF_001515605.1. Taxonomy (NCBI): domain Eukaryota; kingdom Metazoa; phylum Chordata; class Actinopteri; order Cypriniformes; family Cyprinidae; genus Sinocyclocheilus; species Sinocyclocheilus anshuiensis. The sequence goes on from NW_015542442.1 coordinate 112,134, forward strand.
ACCTCAGCAGGATTTTCTTACTCCATAATGCCCAGGAAGTGGCACATTAGCCCACTCTACATTTGGCTCCATGGCTTGGTTTTCGACATTTTGCATTTGCTTTTAAAATGCATAGTATAGAGTATAGACCTATGTGTTGTGGTTTTCATGCCTAAATGCCGGGCCCTATGGCAAAGATATTGCACATGAAAACACAGTCTGCGAATCCATTCTGAGAGAGTAACATAGAGAGAGAAGTGGTTTCTTGCAAATTCAGGATGCACTATGCCTTCAAATGATACTATCTGTATAATACAGTAGAAAAGTGGCTTCTGTATCAAATCTTTGTGAGTAAATCTTTTGAAACGTCAATAACATGTATGTATCTATCCATCTTTCTATCTATCTATCTATCTATCTATCTATACTGTAATACAGCAATAAAACGATAATACATAAGAATATTACTGACAGTCTAAAAAAAAAACAAAAAAACTAAAACTAGGAATGATTTATATATATATATATATATATATATATATATACATATATATATATATTAATAGACCTATTAATTAAGGCTGATGATACACGGGGCAACTTTTTGAGCAGTGTTGCCATCAACGGGCAACCAGGTGAGACAGGGCCCACAAACAATCTAAAGTATCCAGATAGAAATTTGTTACCCATTCTCAATGGGAAAGTGCCCAAGCAACATTGCTCACAAAAAGTTGCCTCGTGTAGCCTTTGTCAGCCTTTGTCTCTCTCTCTCTAGCATACTATGCTCTCTGACTTTGCACACACACAGTGTAGAAAGATAATGATTGCTGTGAATAGCATCATGCAGATGTCTTGAGGAGATCCCGAGATTTGGAGGTACACATCTTCAGGCACAGGAAAAACCCTGTAAAACCCAAAGAAGGTTGCTAGTAATCCAAGACAGTTCAGAATATATTAAATAAGAGAATAAACTCGATAATTCTTGAGGTCTACTGTAATACACATCATCTTTGATTCCAGAGAGAAGGAACACAGGAGTTGTTTTTCAGTTTTTCTATCCCCTTTCCAGATGTGTAGAGGTGGACACACACTGATGGACTGATGTGGCAGTTCCATACATCACAACGTGTTTGAGGGCATGGACCAGGGCCAATCCCATCCCAAAGGCCTTGAACAGCTGTCAATCACCCTTATAAGGGCAAGTGCATGTGCAAGCGTGTGCTTGTGTTAGTGTTTGTGTCCAGAATCAGATATTGTGTAATTGTGCTATCACACGTAAACACACTGTACTTAATGTGTATGCTTGTGTGTGTGGGTAGCGGGAAAATCTTAACGGCTGCTATTCTTGATGGCTTCCTTGGCAGCTACAATCAGCGGAGTCAAGCTGGAAAGGGGCTTGGCAAGCTTCAGGAACGAGTGCTGTAAAGAGAAATAATACATTTAGGAAACTTTAATTTTTATATCCATTTTGATCTCTACATTCCTTTAAACATTAAGGTTCTGCAATCAAAGAGAGCATTGCAACCATTACAATCTTCCTCGCATTTCCAGACTACCTTTTTTAATTATTTTGAGTCTGGGTAGACTGTTTGTTTGCTTAACGGATTTTACATAACATCTGTGTAATGTCCTTACTTTTAATTTGTTATATTATCCACGTGTTATGTGTTATATTATGCATTTACATTTCTTCTATGTGATATAATTACAGGACCTATATTACCTGCATAAAAAGTATATATGATTATGTTAACTATATCTTAACTCCATTAAACTTTCATTTACTTTTATTAATTTAACAGATGCTTTTATCCAAAGATTTTCAAGATGGTGATGACACTGATGTAGGTACACTGATGTAGCATGCTGATGATCTGTATCAGAAGAATTTCTTCAAAGGAGGCAAAAGGATGGCTCTCTTGCCTCCACTGAGACCACTGAGTATTAACAACCCCCCTAAAGTGTGACATGGGTTTTGTGGGGAGTAACTGAGAATGAATGGGGGAAAGTCACATGAGAGGAGGCAATGCCTCCATCGCACTATGATTGGCTTATCAGGCCGATCACGTAATAAATCCCACTTCTAACTTTCATGCATGTTCTGCAAATTTGAGAAAAACTTGAGAAAAAATCTGCTTGAAAAAATAATGGTGTTAATGGGAAGACTAATTAAAAAGTAAACACACAACCTACCCACTTAGATATCACCGCCTTATGTCACATCACATTCAAATGTGAAATGACTTGAATATATTATCTATGATTTTTTTTAATTACTGATGACTGATAATCCGAAGATAAGTTTGAAAAGAACAGCTAAACATCAGTTAACAAATAAAATATACCTGAAATATGACATTTGTTATTGGGTTATCACTATTTGGAATAAATGTAAACATGCTTAAAAAGCACTTGATGAGAAATATACTTTGTTTTAATAATTAGAATATTAATTACAGTTTATTTAAAAATACAAAATACAATTCTATTGATATTGTAAGTAATGTTTAAGTGTAAGTGGAACATGAATTTACATAAAATATTTAAAAAAGCACTATTAGGGCTGTCAATGTAACAGGTTAATTTGGCATTATGGTAATTATGGAAAAAAATAACATTGCATGTAGTTGCTGATAAAACATGATGCAGGATGATGACTGACTGCGCGATGCAGCATATTAGAATTAATTTAAAATGAAAGATTGATGCCCCTGTAGGTTTTTTTGTCTTTAGGTACAATATATAAGATTTTCATAATAAAATATCCAAAAACTACTTGCACAGTGATATATATTTTATGTAGTTGTGTATTTATGTTATTCTAAAAGTTCCCAAGGATTTGTAAATCCAGAGAAATTCCCATTTTAAATAATGACTCGTCCCTGCTCATTGTCGCCGATCAATGATGTAATATCCGCATATCCTCAGTTTCCGCTTGTAGAAACTATCAAAGAACTCATACAAGAAGTGAAAGGCAATAGAGAATGGGAATGTGTCATCACAGTGGCAATGCATTCTGGGAATTTAGGTCACGGGAGCCACAGCGGAGACTGGATAATATAGTGAATGTAGACGTTTGATATTATTTAATGTTTATATTATTCTACTTAAGATCGCGTTGGAGTGGTTAAGGCTCACTTTACATAATTTGCCATAGCCCTTTGCATGGCCGGTGTGAAAAACGTGCTTTTTTCAGCGTTAGAAAGCTGAAAAAGCAGAGGTAATTCCTGCAGACATTGATACGGGCTACATTAAATACCTCTGCTTTTGATTAACGCTATGTTGATACAGTAAGCGTTAATCATTCCAACGCGATCTTAAGTTGAATCATATAAACATAAAATAATATAAAATGTCTAGTGTTACATTCACTACGGAACTCGGTTGAAAGTTAAACTGAAACTCGGTATGGTAAACAACTCAAATAAGATGTGTCTTAATAATTGATCCCTGTAGATTTATTATATACAGTGGTTTGCATTAAACTGTAAGCCCTCACATCACAAATAGAAGAAAATCATATATGGAAACGTTATCTTGCGGCAGCTCGTTGATACCCAGCCACTTGTTTGCACGGATTAAGTTTCATTCATTCATTTATTTGATCGCTTGCATCGTTGTTTGTTCGGCATCTCTAATAGTAAGAATCTTCAACTTGGTTCATTCAAGTCAAGGTATTGATTTGCATAGCATCCACAATACACATCGTTTCAAAGAAGCTTCTAGTAAGTTCTGTTACCTCTATAATGGCTTAATTCTTTACACTGAGCAGTTTTACTGGGCAATATGACAATATATGACAATGATAAATGATCCACTGTTTTGAGATCTAGCTATGTATTCTCCCCTTTAAAATATAGCCATGGTTTTGCTACTCTGACCAAAGTGTTTTAGCAGTTAGCCTATTCAGTACCACTGTAGTGAAGGAGACTGAATAATGAATATTTGCAGCCTCTCAGACAAACCACAGAGCGATTTTTTTATTTAAAGAGATTTACATATTAGTCCGTTTTATTCTAAGACCACTGTAGTGAAGGAGACTGAATAATGAATATTTGCAGCCTCTCAGACAAACCACAGAGCGATTTTTTTTATTTAAAGAGATTTACATATTAGTCCATTTTATTCTAAGAGTATGTAAGATGATTTTGAAAAAAATATTAATAGTAAGCGGTCGGCTTTTTCTGTGGTGATTTGCGTGTGTTTACACTGTGCGCTCCTGAGCGTGACCTAAAATATGGAGGAATCCAACGCGGCATGACGTAGATTCCCATTCTCTATAGAACGTTCCATTGCAACAGCGGCGCCCAGCAGCAGCCCTACGCTTCTGCCATTCTGGAGTGAAAGCGACTCAGCACTCCACTAGCTTCTTGCTGTCGCTATGGCAAATATCAGCTGCATTGTTTAAAAAAACGTACATTAAAGCTGAAATACAGCCTGAACGATGACAACAATAACGTACAATTACTAGACTAGTGATCATCAAATCCTTATAACAGTGTATTTTACAGACTTTATTTTAAAGTCTTCCCTTTTTTTCACAAAACCTTTTTGCTCTCTAGAAACCATGTCAGTTTCGGTTGAAAATATTTTAAGTTCAAGCGTTAGCATTATAAACACTGAATTAATACCAACATATGAAATTGAATGACAGAAAAATTAGGAATGTTGGACAATAAATATATAACAGGAATATGACAGCTTGACAGTAAACTGTTTTTGCAGTATTGTCTTATATTAATGTCAGTTAAAGGAAGACTGTAAACAAAAAAGTTATTACCTCGCTAGTGAGAAATGTCATGTTGCTGCCAATTCATTTACTTTGTCTTTTTTTCCCATTGTGATAACATGTATAATATGGACATGCATATGTGTTTTCCCCTTTTTATTTTTGTATAATATATATTTTTGCTTTGGCAACATTTCACATAGTCATGCCAATAAAGCTAATCTGAATTGCATTGAATTAAATTGAGAAAGAGAGAGAGAGAGAGAAAGAGAGAGAGAGAGCGCTCAGAGTTACCTCGCTAGTGAGAAATGTCATGTAATTGCTACACTATTTTACTGATAAAATCTTTAGTGCGCTGACAAAATATGTCTGTGCAAGTGTGTCTGTATGGCAAGCCATTTTAACATTTAACCCTTCAACCGTACTAGTATTTTCATGCTACTAGTACTTATTTTTTAACTACTAGTATGTATTCCATTAAGTACTAATACTTATTCATTAGCTAGTAGTGCTTATTCTTTAGGTTCTAGTACCTTTTAAAAAAGATTCTAGTTCTTATTTATTAGATACTTGTACTCATTCATTAGATACGAGTACCTATTATTAGATACTAATATTTAATCACTAGTTACTAGTACTTATTTTTAGATATTCATACCTATTAAATAATTACTAATATTTATTTAATACATGCTAGTTATTCATTAATTCATTAAAGTTATTATTCAGTAGATACAAGCACTTATTCATTAGATGCTTGTACCTATTAAATAGATATTAGTACTTATTAATTTACATATTAGTACTTATTCATTACATACCCTTAACCCTACTCAATACCTAAACATAGCTACTACAAACATCTACCTTACTAACTATCAATAAGCAGCAAATTGGGAGTTTATTGACATAAAACTCTTAATTGTCAGGGATTCATCACAGTCACTTCAGTCACCATCCAGGATATATTGAATATGTGTTCCCTAATCTAAAGTGTTGAATTGTTACTAGTAACGATTACACAAGTTACTAGAGTGTAATAAATAAGTACTAGTACCCAATGAATAACTACCAGTATCTATTAATAGGTAATAGTAATGAAAATTAATAGTATTTAATAAATAAGCACTAATATCTAATGAATACTTGCCAGTAATATTTAAAAGGATAATGATTACTATTGGAATAATTACTAGTTAGAAGTTTTTCTAAGTCATTTTGGTACATTTCTCAGATAACAACTGAAATTCTCAAAACTACTTGTTCAACCTCCACATCATCTAGTTGCTTGTTCACATCATAAAAGCAATTTTTCATTCTTTTGAACAAATTACAAATGTGTCAGGGTTCTGTCACTTCAGTCTAGTTTATTCTTGGTTTTGTGACAGAGCCCTGACACTTCTATATTGTCTTGTCCTTGTGTCAGCGTGCAGTCTCAAGTATCCTCGAGCTGTGTGCTCTCTTGTCTGCGTGTCCTGTTTCCTTGTTTCATGTTGGAGCATGGTGTCTTGTGTTGTCGCACGTGGCTCGTGTTTTTATCGGCTGCATGCTTTTATGTTATGCTATGTTTTGTCTTGTGCTGTGTAGCATGCAGCTTGTGTTTTTCACTGGCTGCGTGCTTTCATGTGATGCTTTGTGTGAACACACGGCTTATGAGTGTTCTCATTTGCTGCTTGTTCGTTTCTTGTTTTGCTCAGGCACATGGCTTGTGATTTTGTTTTGCTGGCCATGTGCTTTTGTTTTTGGTTAAGGGTTAGATCAACCAATGATCAACCAGTTCTCTAAAACAGCTCAAAGATGCATCTCATGCAACACACATACTGGTAAAAAAAAAAGTATAGCCTGAATGCACTGTAAGTGGCTTTGGATAAAAGTGTCTGCTAAATGCATAAATTATTATTATATTATTATTATCTCATTAATTCAATTATGCTTCAATTTGCAAGCAAATATAGACAAAGCACAATACATTGTTACAATTTCTGACAATGGAAGAACAACAAAGGAAAAAACAGGGCCAACAGCTGGTAAGAAGAAGAGGAGTAAGGATGCAAGGTGGAAGGGTAGCAGTGGAAGAAGTAGAGGCCAAGGATGTAGGCATAAAATAAGGGCCACTATTATAGACCATGTTCTCAATAATGACCTTGAAAAGGCCAAGGCTGATAGAAAGGTACAAACAAATGTTGGGAGAACAACTGTGTCCTCAATCATTCAAACTATAGACAGAACAGGTATGTAATCAATCAATGTACTGTAATACTGTTTACAGTCAACTTGGATTTTAAGAGAGACATACACAATGTATGTCTCTCAGTGCAGTGGGTTTCCAGGACCGTGCTGAGAACCACTGATATATTCCATACAGAAAAAAGTGCAGTCTTGTGCATTTTCAAGTCATTGTCATGAAAACGTCTCGGTTACATTATGCAACCCTCATTCCCTTTCAGTCAGTCACGTTCGACGTTACGTCAGTCGTGACTGACGAATTGGGATCTCGCCCGAGAGCCCAATCACCTTCGAGTGTTAACTAAACAAACCAATGACAGTTGGGTGCTGCAGCTTCCCATTCTGTGGTCTCGCCACGACCTCCCCTGGGCGCTTCAGCGCTCTCTCTATATGAGTGTTTTTCCAAAAAAATAAAAAATAAAAGAGCAAATCTAAAAGAGCTCCATGAGCGACGGGCGTCTTTTTAAAGATGGCTTCCCGCTCGTGCATTTCTGGATGTGGTCGTTTCCTGGCTTCATCTGACGGTCACGATCGCTGTATCTCGTGCTTGGGCTTTCAGCACGCTGAAGCAGCGCTCGTGGTTGCGAGGTTGCGAACATCGCGATGTTGCGGTCCAGATACCTCCTCATCAAACGGGGGGGTATCCCCCTTGCCATGCCCCATTCTAGCTCCTCCGTCTCTCGGAGGGCTACTTCGGTTCATGGTCAGGGTGATCTGAGGATCACGGTGAGAGCTTCCCCGCCGAGTGCTGTAGCCACCCCACCGCCGGCTGCAGCCCCTCTGTCTGCGCGTCGCCGAGGGCGCCCTCCTCCGCCCTCCTCCGCCCCTGCCAAGCCCGTGGAGCGCCAGGGCAGGCGGCGTCCCTGGGACGGGCGACCCGAAGTTCTTGGATCCTGCTCTTCAGGAGATGGTGACCGCACCACTCCTTCCCCCAGAGGAGGGCCGGGTGGAGAATCATTTGTTCCCGTTTTTTTCTGTTGGCTACCCAGCAGTTGGCTACCCAGCCAGTGGTACCCAAAACCTCAAAGAAGAGCAGTTTCCTTTTCCTCCGGGTCCCAAGAGGGCGAGGATGGCGGTGCACGAGACCCGGTCTCCACACGGCCGTCCCCCTCTCCTTTCGCCAATGGGCAGCAGGGTCCGGTTCAAGGACGCTATGCCTCCTCACGAGCCCCCTGCCCAGCCGTGGAGCCAG
>NW_015542442.1:120418-126024 GCF_001515605.1 Sinocyclocheilus anshuiensis
AGGTCAGCCCTTGTGCTGGGCTAGGTGCCCGTGTGTAGTGATTCCCCCTTCGGGTGATCCCACATGTGTATTCTTCCACGGTACGGCTCCCCTCACGGTAAGCCCGTGTCTTTCCCTGGCAGCCGTTCGCTGCCATCTCTGCTGCGTAGTTATCTCACCCCGGGCGGGTTGAGTCTACCGCAGGGACTTCCATATGTAGCACTGCCCAGGGCCAGTCCATATGTGTAATTCCACATGATACCTCCTACGCGCAGGATGTGGCTTCCGTAGCCAGTGGGCCAACTTCTGTTTGGAGACAGCCTTTCCCTTCTGATGACCTCCAAAGCAGACAAAGAGCTGGTCAGAGCATCTAAAGCTCTGGGTGAGTTCCACGTAAATGAGCAAACTGCAAACGGGACACAGCAACACAATTTATTTTTGAATAAATAAAATTTCATATATATATATATAATGTGTGTGTGTGATCCTTTTTCCAACTCAGTGATTCTATTTATTTATTTATTTTTTTTCTTGACATGTTGGTTTTATATCTTTCACTTGGATGTTATAAGTTGCACTGAATAAATACAGCTGGATGAAACCAAAACTGTGTCTGTCTTCATATCAGGCTGCAAATTGTGATTATTTTAATTTGCACTGATTATTTTCTATACCCACTGTGTATATATATATATATATATATATATATATATATATATTGAATAGTAATCTGTGTCAAGCTGGTTTATGTTTTCTTGTCTTTTATTTTGATATTTAATCATGTTTCATGTTCCTTTCGTGTGTTTCCCTGCCCTGTCATGTTATCCTGCTATTGGTTCCTTTGTTCAATGTGTCATGTTGTGATTTGTTGTCATGTGTCTTGTTTCTCATTGGTTGGATTGCATCATGTGACCTCTATTGTTTGGTATAAGTAGCCCACATGTTGCCATTGTCTCTCGTCGAGTATTGTTCCCGTAATCCTCTGTCGGTGAGTTTATGTTTCTGTTCATGTCAAGTCAAGTCAGGTCTTTGTTTGTTTTTAATTTGGATTTCACTTCTTGTTCAATAAACTGCACTTGGATTCATTACAACTTGCCTTCAGTAGACTAATCATTACAGAATACTCGACCACAAAGATGAACCCAGCAGTTTCTCTCATTCGCCTTCGACAAGGTCGAGGCAATTGAAGAGTATGTTGAGAAATTTTGTGAATTTTGCTCTCCAGTGGATTTGAATGACATTGCTCTTAAGGGTATTTTCCTGAATGCACTTAGTGGCTTTTTTCAAGAGTCACTGGTATGCTGCTATTAGGCATTAGACAGTTGTCTAATGCCTAATAGCAGCATACCAGTGACTCTTGAGGAATATATTGACTATGCACTCTTGCTGAGTGGTTCGTCATTCACTGTGGGAACTGTGGACGATGCTACCTGCAGTCTTACAGTACCCACCATGCCAGAGCCTGTTCACGTCATGTCCACCAAGCTAGTATCCGATCATGCCATGTCTGCCAAGCCAGGGCCTGCTCACGTCAAGCCTGCCAAGCCAGAGCCTGCTCACATCAAGCTTGCCAAGCCAGAGCCTGTTCACATCATGTCTACCAAGCTAGTACCTGATCATGTCATGTCTGCCAAGCTAGGGCCTGCTCACGTCACACCGGCCAGACCAGGGCCTGGTCACGTCACGTCGGCCAGACCAGGGCCAGCTCATGCCACGCCTGAGTCCTCTCATGGCCGCCAGCCTAGAGCCTCTGCACAAGATGGCTGCCACGGCAGAGCCTATGGCCAAGATGGAATTTGAGCCAAGACAGACAAGACTGTCTGCCAGTGTGATTGCCAGTGTGATGGACCCACCTCTGATGTCAGTGCGAACAGCTGTCATCCCAGTGGTCTCTATGCTCCCAAGACTCACAGCCTTGACACTCTCGGGCCCGGCGGACTTCCCTCTGTCTACTGCGCTGCCTGTGATGGCGGTCACCATTTTGTTTGTCTGGACTACACACTGCTCTCGAGTCTGCCCCAGAGGCCTCTCTTGTCCATGAGTCTGCCTCGGAGACCTCTCCTGTCCATGAGTCTACCCCAGAGGTGGGGTAGAACCTCCAGAGGTGGCTGCTTCCGTCGCAGAACCTCCAGATGTCTGCCCTGTTATGGCCAAGGAGGCCGTCAATGAACTCACAGTCTGCCCTCTCACGGCTAAGGAGGCCGTCCATGAACTTGCTGCCTGTCATTGCCAAGGAGGCCATCCATGAACTCACAGTCTGCCCCGTCACGGCCAAGGAGGCCGTCCATGAACTCATAGTCTGCCCCGTCACAGCCAAGGAGGCAGTCCATGAACTCTTTGCCTGTCCAGCCACTGCTAAGGAGGCCATTTGTAAACTTTATGCCTGTCCAGCCACGACCAAGGAGGCCGCTTGTGAACTACCTGTTACGGCCGTTGTTAACCACTCTGTGCCTTTTGCTCCAGTTATGTCTGAGCCATCTTGGTGGTCTCCAGCTCCATCAGCTCCACCCTGGTGCTCATCTGCTCCACCGTGGGGATCTTCGGACCCGTCTGCTCTGTGGTGGTGGTCTTCAGCTCCGTCTTGGTGGTCTTCTGCTCCGCCTTGGCTCCCTACTACACCGGCTTTGCCACTGCTCCATGGCCCAGGTCCTCCACTGTTCCACAGTCTGCCACTGCTTCATGGCCCAGGTCTTGCCCACTGCTTCATGGTCCATGCCATGACTCTGATCCTGTTCCCTTGCATGGGCCTGGTCCTCCATCCCTTCCCCTGTTTCGCCTCCACTCCACCACCATCCTGAACTTTTTGAGTTTGTTTGGGTTGGGGTGGGTGTTACGTTAGGGCGTCTGGAGCCCCCATTGGGGGGGGGGGGGGGCTGGTTTTTGGGTTTTGTTTCTTGTTTAAGTTTTCTTGTCTTTTATTTTGATATTTAACCACGTTTCATGTTCCTGTCATGTGTTTCCCTACCCTGTCATGTGATTCTGCTTTTGGGTTCCTTTGTTCAATGTGTCCTGTTGTGATTGGTTGTCTTAGTCATGTTTCTTGTTTCTCATTGGTTGGATTGTCATGTGACCTGTATTGTTTGGTATAAGTAGCTCTCATGTTGCCTTTGTCTCTTGTTGAGTATTGTTCCCGTAATCCTCTGTTGGTGAGTTTATGTTTCTGTTCATGCCAAGACAAGTGAAGTCTGGTCAAGTCAGATCTTTGTTGGTTTGTAATTTGGATTTCACTTCTTCAATAAACTGCACTGGGGTTCATTACAACTCGCCTTCAGTGGACTAATCATTACACTGAGAATGCAATGCATGTCAAAATAAGAGCCCTTCTCTCTGTGAAATAGTCCTACTCATAATATGTTTCAGCTATTTAAAGACTAAAAATTACTTCACAATTTGTGAATAGATCAGCACCTAGAGACAACCTCTATAGCCTCAAATGTCAGTTTAGTGTGATGTAGACAATCATCAATCGGAAGGAACTGGATGGATGTTCTGAGTGATGTCAGTCCACAATCTGACTTGTGTTGCAAGCCTGGAAGTAAACCACACCATGTTGGTTTCATCTGGCCAGAGGAGAACTGACCCCCCCTACTGAACCTGATTTCTCCCAAAGTTTTATTTTTTTCTCCATTTCTGTCACCGATGGAGTTTTGGTTACTTGTTAAGGGGAAGTCGTGGCCTAATGGTTAGAGAGTCAGACTCGTAACCTAAAGGTTGTGGGTTTGAGTCTCGTACCGGCAGGGATTGTAGGTGGGGGGAGTGAATGTACAGCGCTCTCTCCCACCTTCAATACCACAACTGAGGTGCCCTTGAACCCCCAACTGCTCCCCGGGCGCCACAGCAAAAAATGGCTGCCCACTGCTCCGGGTGTGTGTTTACGGTGTGTGTGTGTTCACTGCTGTGTGTGTGCACTTTGGATGGGTTAAATGCAGAGCACTAATTCCGAGTATGGGTCACCATACTTGGCCACATGTCATGTCACGTCACTACTGTTGCCTTTGGCTTGCTTAGCTGGGGACACTTAAATTTTGCCATCACTGTCAAATTGATAGCAGACACTTTTTGAAGAGAACTAAAATGAGATGGACAATGAACTGCCTATAACTGAACTATATTTACTATTGTCCTCTTTTTAGAGCTGCTTTACAGCAGAATTGAAATTTGTTTGCATTATTGACATACTATTTTCCTGCTTAACACTGTAAAGTCTGCTTTGCCAAAATTCAAACAACACATTACATGCCCCACCAGAGACAAAAATATTTTGGACCACTGCTACACCACAATAAAGGATGCATATCAGCAGGATGCAAAGCCCCAGAGCAGCTTTGGGACTCTCTGACCACTGCCTGGTTCATCTTCTTCCAACATACAGGCTAAAACTTAAATCTGCTAAGCCTGTCTTAAAGGGGTCATATGATGCAATTTCAAGTTTTCCTTTCTCTTTGGAGTGTTACAAGCTGTTCGTGAATAGATAAGATCCCTAAAGTTTCAAACCCAAAGAGATATTCTTTATAAAAGTTAAAAGTTAAGGAAAAAAAGTTTTTTTCCAGTTAAAAAAATGGAAAAACTGTTTTTAGCCAATCACCCTGCTTCAGTGTGGAAAGGTCTGAAAGACCTAACAAACTACAAGACACCATCCCCCACACTAAAGCTAATCAACAACTTGCTGAAGACCTGAATAAGTTTTACTGTAGATTTGAAACTCCTGGTCTCACACACCACTGACCATATATCTACACAGCCATCAACACCTCCAGCAACCCCCCTCTCCCCAACTCCTGCACTTCAGATCAGTGAAGATGATGTGCATCAGTTCTTCAGGAAAGAGAAGAGAAGAAAAGCACTAGGCCCAGACGGTGTTACACCAGCCTGTCTAAAAACCTGTGCTGACCAGCTGGCCCACAGCTGGTATTTTTTCACAGATCTTCAACAGATCACTGGAGCTGTGCGAAGTCCCTGCCTGCTTCAAACACTCCATCTCATCTGAATGACATCACTGGACCCTTACTGGACCCCCTGCAGTTTGCTTACTGAGCAAACATGTCAGTGGATGATGCAGTCAACATGGGACTGCAATACATCCTGCAAAATCAGAGACTTATGCAAGGATCTTGTTTGTGGACTTCAGTTCAGCCTTCAACACCATCACCCCAACACTCCTCCAGCCCAAACTAACACAGCTCTCTGTTCCTAGCTCCATCTGTCAGTGGATCACCAGCTTTCTGACAGACAGACAACAACTAGTGAGAATTGGTAAATTCACATTCAACAGCCGCAACACCAGCACTGGCACTCCTCGGGGATGTGTGCTCTCTTCACTGCTCTTCTTCCTGTACATCAACGACTGCACCTCTACTGACCCCTCTGTCAAGCTCCTGAAGATTGCAGATGACACTACAGTCATCGGCCTCATCCAGGACTGTGACGAGTCTGCTTATAGAAGCGAGGTCAAGCAGCTGGCTGTCTGGTGCAGTTATAACAACCTGGAGCTGAACACGCTCAAAACAGTGGAGATGATAGTGGACTTCAGGAGAAACCCCCCTGCACTGCCCCCACTCACCATCATGGACAGCACTGTGACTGCAGTGGAGTCATTCAGGTTCCTGGGCACCACAATCTCTCAGGAC
>NW_015542442.1:126160-148207 GCF_001515605.1 Sinocyclocheilus anshuiensis
TAACCCAGCTCTCTGTCCCTAGCTCTATCTGTCAATGGATCACCAGCTTTCTGACAGATAGGCAACAGCTAGTGAGAATTGGTAAATTCACATTCAACAGCCGCAACACCAGCACTGGCACTCCTCGGGGATGTGTGCTCTCTTCACTGCTCTTCTTCCTGTACATCAACGACTGCACCTCTACTGACCCCTCTGTCAAGCTCCTGAAGATTGCAGATGACACTACAGTCATCGGCCTCATCCAGGACTGTGACGAGTCTGCTTATAGAAGCGAGGTCAAGCAGCTGGCTGTCTGGTGCAGTTATAACAACCTGGAGCTGAACACGCTCAAAATAGTGGAGATGATAGTGGACTTCAGGAGAAATCCCCCTACACTCCCCCCACTCACCATAATGAACAGCACTGTAGTAACAGTGGAGTCATTCAGATTCCTGGGCACCACCATCTCTCAGGACCTGAAGTGGGACAATCACATTGACTCCATTGTTAAAAAGGCCCAGCAGAGGTTGTACTTCCTTCGCCAGCTGAGGAAGTTAAACCTGCCACAAGAGCTGCTGATACAGTTCTACTCGGCCATCATTGAATCCACCCTCTGCACTTCAATAACTGTCTGGTTCAGCTTAGCTACCAAAACTGACCTCAGAAGACTTCAGCGGATAGTCCAGACTGCTGAGCGAATCACTGGCACAACCCTCCCCACTCTGCAAGAACTGCACTCATCCAGAATGAGTAAAAGAGCTGGCAAAATTACTCTGGACCCCTCACACCCAGCACACTTCCTCTTTGAACTGTTGCCGTCTGGCCGGCGCTACAGAGTACTGAGCACCAGAAAGGCCAGACATAGGAGAAGTTTCTTCCCTCAGGCCATCTACCTCATGAACAGTTAAATGTTCTCTGTGCAATAAAACATGTGAAATACCCAACTATCTATCCTTATATTTATTACATGTATGTTATTGATTTAATATATCTTACATCTATCCACATTCCCTTGCATAATTAGTCTATAGCACATCTGTACATACAATACTGTTTACTGTCTCTTTGCAACAATATGTAAGTGCTGTAACAAATCTAGTCTAACGCATTAATAAAGTACAAGTTATTAAAATAAAATAATTTATTATAATAATTTACAATAAGTAATATAATAATTTATAATAATTATTATAACAAAAAGGAAAACAAGCAGATGGAATAGAAAAAGTATAGAGAACGCTAGTGTTATAGGGTCAAGTATTTGAATATAAATAAAAAGAAAACAAGTAGAGAGAATAGAAATAGAATAGAAAGTGCAAGTGTTAGAGGGTCAAGTATATTAATAAAAACAAACAAACAAACAAACAAGTAGATAGAATAGAAATAGAATAGAAAGTGGGTCAAGGGCAGATGGAAGAGATGTGTCATTAAGTCGTTTCTTGAAGATGGCTATAGACTCAGCTGCTCAGATCGAATTGGGCAGGTCATTTAAGGTAAAAGTCTGTGAAAGCGATTTTCTTAAAAAATTTAATTACAGGCTGATCCAACCTGCATGAAATTCATCATGGCAACTCATAATGTAAGTCAGTACTGTGTATGGCAGGGGTGTCAAACTCCAGTTCCTGGAGGGCCACAGCCCTGCAGAGTTTAGATTCAACCCTAATTAAATGCACCTGATCCAGTCCTTCAGGCTTATTTGAAAACTACATGGTATGTGTGTTGCAGCAGGGTGGAACTAAACTCTGCAGGGCTGCGGCCCTCCAGGAACTGAGTTTGACACCCCTTGGGTTATGGCCTCCACGTGCCTGTATGCACTCCTGACAACGTCTGGGCATGCTCCTGATGAGATGGTGGGAGATGTCCTGCCAGACCTGGATCAGGGCTTCAGTGAACTCCTAGACATTCTGTTGTGCTACTTGATGGTTTCGGATCCACCAATGCATAACGTCCCAGAAGTTCTTGATTGGATTCAGGTCTGGGGAGCGTGACGGCCTGTCAATGGCATCAATAACTTCATCATCCAGAAGCTGCCTATACACTCTGGCCACATGATGCCGGGCATTGCCATGTACCAGGAGGAACCCAAGGCCCACTGCATCAGCCTAAGGCCTGACAGTGGCTCTGAGGTTTTCATCCTGGTACCTAATAGCAGTAAGGGTACTGTTGGGTAGCATGTGGAGGTCTGTCCGTTCCTCCAAGGATATTCCTCCCCAGACCATCAATGACCCACCATCAAACCGGTCATGCTGGATGATGTTGTAGGAAGCATTATAACCCCATGGCATCTCCAGACTCCTTCATGTCTGTCTCATGTGCTCAGTGTGAACCTGACCTGCTCTCATCCGTGAAGAATTTGGGGCACCAGTGGCAGGTCTGTTAATTCTGGTGTTCTCTGGCAAATACCAGTAGGGCTGCATGGTACTGGGCTGTGATCACAGGTCCCACTACAGGAAGTCTGTTTCTGACAGTTTGGTAAGAAACATGTACACCAGTAGCCTGCTGGAGGTCATTTTGGAGGACACTGGCAGAACTCCTCCTGTTCCTCCTCACACAAAAGAGAGGTTACAGGTCCTGCTGCTGGGTTGTTGCCCTTCTATGATTCTGTCCAGCTCTCCTCATGTAACAGCCTGTCTCCCAGTATCTCATTCATGTCCCTGCGACGGCAAGTATGGATGTGTCATCCTGGAGGAGCTGGACTACCTGCGCAACCTGATTGGGTTGCAGGTACTGCCTAATGCTACATGCAGGGTTGGGAAGATTACTTTTAAATTACTTTTATTTCACTACAGATTACAAAATGCATGTTTAAAAAGTAATTTGTAATGTATTTGTTAGATTACTCAAGTTTTGTAACTTAATCTAAATAATTTGGAATACTTACATTATATGGGGCATATTAATTTTGATGTCTTGTTTTTATATTAACCACCTCTAAATATAAATGGGTGGCATGAATGCATTTAAAGCAATTATAAATGCATAAATAATGTTATGAGATTAATGTTTTAAATATAATATTTTGAACATAGAAATTATGAAATGATGGGGAGAAAATAAATTGTGTTTTTAAATATGAAACTAAAACCACCAGTAGGTGTCGGCAAATTACTGTTTTAATGAAAGAGTCATGGAATCATTTGATTCGTTCAAAAGGACTATTTCATTCAGAAATGAAGCAAGTGTTTTTTATGAATGTAAATCAATCATTTGCTAAGCCAATTTGTTCAAAATGCTGATTCATTCAGGAACCAAACAGCACTGTGTTGCTCACAGACAGGCGACTCTTTTTATTTATTATTTATTTGCATTAAGCGCAGCCATAGATGCTATTTACGCAAAGTACAAATAGCCATTTACACTAAAAGGCTTTGCACACTGCACTTAACCCCCGGTTATCGTCATTCTAAACACTGCTTTTAACCCCAGGTAAAGAAACGTTTCACACCTGTAATTTGAAAGCGGTGTTAGCAACGCATTTTACTTGGGGTTATGAAACCCTGTTCTGGAGCAGGGTTAGCACCGCATTGCGGTGCTAAGTTTGTTCAGTGTGAACGGAGCAGTGTTTGCTTGTTGCTGCTGGACAATTGGCAACAGACAGCCAGTCAGAAATTGAGCAGCGAGGCTCATGTCACGTCAGTAACAGGAAATGCGCATCGTGTAAACAGCAGCCGGTGAGAGAAAAGTAAGAAATGTCAAAAGACGCAAAGCGTGTGAAATGGAGTGATGGGGAGATGGTATTATTCTTACAGTTATGGTCAGAAAAGTCTGTTCAAGACAAACTGGATGGCATGGTCAGAAATGTAAGGAACAGAGTATTTAAGGAACTGAGTGTAATCATCATAATACAATGGCACTACTGTATAAGTAAACACTAGTCTCTCCACACTTAAAAGAAATTCAAAGAAATATTCACATACTTTGCTCATTGTTTTCTTTCTTTTGTACTTTTGTCTTTGTTTTCTTGCCTTTGTGCGTCTCATGAGGCTTAAAACGGCAAAAGACCTACGCTGCAACATTTATTTTTAATAACTGGCAAGTTATTCCGTTTATCCGGGGTTTAGGATGACCCAGGGTTAAAAATTTCAAGTGTGAAAAGCCCATAAGTGAAAATGGCATATTTTCTTAGCGACAGATGCTAAGAGCAAATAGCAATAGTTTCTAGTTACACTATGTGCAAATTATATTATCAGATTGTATTTAAAATGTAAAAAATAGTAATATTTTCTTTGCTTGCAATAACAGTAACAGTAATTAGATGCTATTTATACTAGTATATGGTATAGTGGCAGATATTTGCACCCCAAAATACCTATTACAACCCTTTACACTCAATATGCAACAAAAGCATATTGAGTGTAAAGGGTTGTAATAGGTATTTTGCATGATTAAGTATTATCTCATGAATACCTGAAGGGAGCAATTGTGTATTTACAAAGCACATAAAATAATGATACACTGCATTACACTTATGCAGCCACGTGTAAATGGATTTTCCATTGTCAGCATTACTAAATGTGTGTTTCTATTATTATTTTTTATACTTTATTGTGGATATTTTAAGTTTACTCTGAATAAACATGCAGTTGACAAATTATTGGACACTTTTAAAGAATGATAGTTATTCTATGTTATACATATAATGTAACAATCTATAACCCAAGGCAAAATTGAAGATTGATTAAAGACAAACCACTGCCAAGTTGAAGTTGCCAAGAAAAGTTTGATCTTGCCTAGCTCCTGTGTTTTCAGCTACAGAATGCTGTTCCATCTGGTGGCTATTGTCTATCCACATTCCCTTGCATAATTAGTCTATAGCACATCTGTACATACAATACTGTTTACTGTCTCTTTGCAACAATATGTAAGTGCTGTAACAAATCTAGTCTAACGCATTAATAAAGTACAAGTTATTAAAATAAAATAATTTATTATAATAATTTACAATAAGTAATATAATAATTTATAATAATTATTATAACAAAAAGGAAAACAAGCAGATGGAATAGAAAAAGTATAGAGAACGCTAGTGTTATAGGGTCAAGTATTTGAATATAAATAAAAAGAAAACAAGTAGAGAGAATAGAAATAGAATAGAAAGTGCAAGTGTTAGAGGGTCAAGTATATTAATAAAAACAAACAAACAAACAAACAAGTAGATAGAATAGAAATAGAATAGAAAGTGGGTCAAGGGCAGATGGAAGAGATGTGTCATTAAGTCGTTTCTTGAAGATGGCTATAGACTCAGCTGCTCAGATCGAATTGGGCAGGTCATTTAAGGTAAAAGTCTGTGAAAGCGATTTTCTTAAAAAATTTAATTACAGGCTGATCCAACCTGCATGAAATTCATCATGGCAACTCATAATGTAAGTCAGTACTGTGTATGGCAGGGGTGTCAAACTCCAGTTCCTGGAGGGCCACAGCCCTGCAGAGTTTAGATTCAACCCTAATTAAATGCACCTGATCCAGTCCTTCAGGCTTATTTGAAAACTACATGGTATGTGTGTTGCAGCAGGGTGGAACTAAACTCTGCAGGGCTGCGGCCCTCCAGGAACTGAGTTTGACACCCCTTGGGTTATGGCCTCCACGTGCCTGTATGCACTCCTGACAACGTCTGGGCATGCTCCTGATGAGATGGTGGGAGATGTCCTGCCAGACCTGGATCAGGGCTTCAGTGAACTCCTAGACATTCTGTTGTGCTACTTGATGGTTTCGGATCCACCAATGCATAACGTCCCAGAAGTTCTTGATTGGATTCAGGTCTGGGGAGCGTGACGGCCTGTCAATGGCATCAATAACTTCATCATCCAGAAGCTGCCTATACACTCTGGCCACATGATGCCGGGCATTGCCATGTACCAGGAGGAACCCAAGGCCCACTGCATCAGCCTAAGGCCTGACAGTGGCTCTGAGGTTTTCATCCTGGTACCTAATAGCAGTAAGGGTACTGTTGGGTAGCATGTGGAGGTCTGTCCGTTCCTCCAAGGATATTCCTCCCCAGACCATCAATGACCCACCATCAAACCGGTCATGCTGGATGATGTTGTAGGAAGCATTATAACCCCATGGCATCTCCAGACTCCTTCATGTCTGTCTCATGTGCTCAGTGTGAACCTGACCTGCTCTCATCCGTGAAGAATTTGGGGCACCAGTGGCAGGTCTGTTAATTCTGGTGTTCTCTGGCAAATACCAGTAGGGCTGCATGGTACTGGGCTGTGATCACAGGTCCCACTACAGGAAGTCTGTTTCTGACAGTTTGGTAAGAAACATGTACACCAGTAGCCTGCTGGAGGTCATTTTGGAGGACACTGGCAGAACTCCTCCTGTTCCTCCTCACACAAAAGAGAGGTTACAGGTCCTGCTGCTGGGTTGTTGCCCTTCTATGATTCTGTCCAGCTCTCCTCATGTAACAGCCTGTCTCCCAGTATCTCATTCATGTCCCTGCGACGGCAAGTATGGATGTGTCATCCTGGAGGAGCTGGACTACCTGCGCAACCTGATTGGGTTGCAGGTACTGCCTAATGCTACATGCAGGGTTGGGAAGATTACTTTTAAATTACTTTTATTTCACTACAGATTACAAAATGCATGTTTAAAAAGTAATTTGTAATGTATTTGTTAGATTACTCAAGTTTTGTAACTTAATCTAAATAATTTGGAATACTTACATTATATGGGGCATATTAATTTTGATGTCTTGTTTTTATATTAACCACCTCTAAATATAAATGGGTGGCATGAATGCATTTAAAGCAATTATAAATGCATAAATAATGTTATGAGATTAATGTTTTAAATATAATATTTTGAACATAGAAATTATGAAATGATGGGGAGAAAATAAATTGTGTTTTTAAATATGAAACTAAAACCACCAGTAGGTGTCGGCAAATTACTGTTTTAATGAAAGAGTCATGGAATCATTTGATTCGTTCAAAAGGACTATTTCATTCAGAAATGAAGCAAGTGTTTTTTATGAATGTAAATCAATCATTTGCT
Organism: Sinocyclocheilus anshuiensis; assembly: GCF_001515605.1. NCBI lineage: Eukaryota > Metazoa > Chordata > Actinopteri > Cypriniformes > Cyprinidae > Sinocyclocheilus > Sinocyclocheilus anshuiensis. The sequence goes on from NW_015542442.1 coordinate 133,136, forward strand.
AAGCCAATTTGTTCAAAATGCTGATTCATTCAGGAACCAAACAGCACTGTGTTGCTCACAGACAGGCGACTCTTTTTATTTATTATTTATTTGCATTAAGCGCAGCCATAGATGCTATTTACGCAAAGTACAAATAGCCATTTACACTAAAAGGCTTTGCACACTGCACTTAACCCCCGGTTATCGTCATTCTAAACACTGCTTTTAACCCCAGGTAAAGAAACGTTTCACACCTGTAATTTGAAAGCGGTGTTAGCAACGCATTTTACTTGGGGTTATGAAACCCTGTTCTGGAGCAGGGTTAGCACCGCATTGCGGTGCTAAGTTTGTTCAGTGTGAACGGAGCAGTGTTTGCTTGTTGCTGCTGGACAATTGGCAACAGACAGCCAGTCAGAAATTGAGCAGCGAGGCTCATGTCACGTCAGTAACAGGAAATGCGCATCGTGTAAACAGCAGCCGGTGAGAGAAAAGTAAGAAATGTCAAAAGACGCAAAGCGTGTGAAATGGAGTGATGGGGAGATGGTATTATTCTTACAGTTATGGTCAGAAAAGTCTGTTCAAGACAAACTGGATGGCATGGTCAGAAATGTAAGGAACAGAGTATTTAAGGAACTGAGTGTAATCATCATAATACAATGGCACTACTGTATAAGTAAACACTAGTCTCTCCACACTTAAAAGAAATTCAAAGAAATATTCACATACTTTGCTCATTGTTTTCTTTCTTTTGTACTTTTGTCTTTGTTTTCTTGCCTTTGTGCGTCTCATGAGGCTTAAAACGGCAAAAGACCTACGCTGCAACATTTATTTTTAATAACTGGCAAGTTATTCCGTTTATCCGGGGTTTAGGATGACCCAGGGTTAAAAATTTCAAGTGTGAAAAGCCCATAAGTGAAAATGGCATATTTTCTTAGCGACAGATGCTAAGAGCAAATAGCAATAGTTTCTAGTTACACTATGTGCAAATTATATTATCAGATTGTATTTAAAATGTAAAAAATAGTAATATTTTCTTTGCTTGCAATAACAGTAACAGTAATTAGATGCTATTTATACTAGTATATGGTATAGTGGCAGATATTTGCACCCCAAAATACCTATTACAACCCTTTACACTCAATATGCTTTTGTTGCATATTGAGTGTAAAGGGTTGTAATAGGTATTTTGCATGATTAAGTATTATCTCATGAATACCTGAAGGGAGCAATTGTGTATTTACAAAGCACATAAAATAATGATACACTGCATTACACTTATGCAGCCACGTGTAAATGGATTTTCCATTGTCAGCATTACTAAATGTGTGTTTCTATTATTATTTTTTATACTTTATTGTGGATATTTTAAGTTTACTCTGAATAAACATGCAGTTGACAAATTATTGGACACTTTTAAAGAATGATAGTTATTCTATGTTATACATATAATGTAACAATCTATAACCCAAGGCAAAATTGAAGATTGATTAAAGACAAACCACTGCCAAGTTGAAGTTGCCAAGAAAAGTTTGATCTTGCCTAGCTCCTGTGTTTTCAGCTACAGAATGCTGTTCCATCTGGTGGCTATTGTGTGAAGCACAACAAATTAATGTATATTTCAATAAGCACGCATGCAGGGAGCACCTTGTTCACACATGACAAATTGTGTTAACAACTTTGCAGTTTTTGGAATCAGTGGAAAGCAACACAAAACAAACAATACTAAACAGTCAAACCTGCTAAAATTCACCAATCTTATATTAGCACTTTGGCAGACATTTTTGGTGTTTTTAGCTTGTCAGCTGAAGTTGTAATGTACATAATAGGGTTATAGGAACAAGTATTTCTATAATCTATTAAAGTGATAATATAGAGCAGTGTGAAGAACTGTAGACTGTGCAAATGTAGCACAGAAACTGCCGCTGTTCCTGTCGCATACAAATTCTCAATATGTCATGAAACATGAGTTCAATTTATATTTATTGGAATTTACATTAATACAGATGTCTGAAACATAGTTTGTTACCTGCAACAATTCCTTAGCTGACCCTCTTCGGTCTACATCCATCTCCAGACAGTGGTTCAGGAAGTCTCGAAACACTGAGGATAGCCGCTCAGGATTTTGTAGCTCTGGAGTGCCGTTTGTTGCAATTAAATATAGGGCCTATCAAAAGGGAAAAACATTAATGTATAATTATAGAACAATAATTATAATAAATAAATGTAACACTGTAAACGAAGACTAATTTCACACACACACACACACACACACACTGTTTTCTTGCCTTTGTGCGTCTCATGAGGCTTAAAACGGCAAAAGACCTACGCTGCAACATTTATTTTTAATAACTGGCAAGTTATTCCGTTTATCCGGGGTTTAGGATGACCCAGGGTTAAAAATTTCAAGTGTGAAAAGCCCATAAGTGAAAATGGCATATTTTCTTAGCGACAGATGCTAAGAGCAAATAGCAATAGTTTCTAGTTACACTATGTGCAAATTATATTATCAGATTGTATTTAAAATGTAAAAAATAGTAATATTTTCTTTGCTTGCAATAACAGTAACAGTAATTAGATGCTATTTATACTAGTATATGGTATAGTGGCAGATATTTGCACCCCAAAATACCTATTACAACCCTTTACACTCAATATGCAACAAAAGCATATTGAGTGTAAAGGGTTGTAATAGGTATTTTGCATGATTAAGTATTATCTCATGAATACCTGAAGGGAGCAATTGTGTATTTACAAAGCACATAAAATAATGATACACTGCATTACACTTATGCAGCCACGTGTAAATGGATTTTCCATTGTCAGCATTACTAAATGTGTGTTTCTATTATTATTTTTTATACTTTATTGTGGATATTTTAAGTTTACTCTGAATAAACATGCAGTTGACAAATTATTGGACACTTTTAAAGAATGATAGTTATTCTATGTTATACATATAATGTAACAATCTATAACCCAAGGCAAAATTGAAGATTGATTAAAGACAAACCACTGCCAAGTTGAAGTTGCCAAGAAAAGTTTGATCTTGCCTAGCTCCTGTGTTTTCAGCTACAGAATGCTGTTCCATCTGGTGGCTATTGTGTGAAGCACAACAAATTAATGTATATTTCAATAAGCACGCATGCAGGGAGCACCTTGTTCACACATGACAAATTGTGTTAACAACTTTGCAGTTTTTGGAATCAGTGGAAAGCAACACAAAACAAACAATACTAAACAGTCAAACCTGCTAAAATTCACCAATCTTATATTAGCACTTTGGCAGACATTTTTGGTGTTTTTAGCTTGTCAGCTGAAGTTGTAATGTACATAATAGGGTTATAGGAACAAGTATTTCTATAATCTATTAAAGTGATAATATAGAGCAGTGTGAAGAACTGTAGACTGTGCAAATGTAGCACAGAAACTGCCGCTGTTCCTGTCGCATACAAATTCTCAATATGTCATGAAACATGAGTTCAATTTATATTTATTGGAATTTACATTAATACAGATGTCTGAAACATAGTTTGTTACCTGCAACAATTCCTTAGCTGACCCTCTTCGGTCTACATCCATCTCCAGACAGTGGTTCAGGAAGTCTCGAAACACTGAGGATAGCCGCTCAGGATTTTGTAGCTCTGGAGTGCCGTTTGTTGCAATTAAATATAGGGCCTATCAAAAGGGAAAAACATTAATGTATAATTATAGAACAATAATTATAATAAATAAATGTAACACTGTAAACGAAGACTAATTTCACACACACACACACACACACACACACACACACACACACTTTTTTTCAGTAGTTTTCTTTCTTTTCAGCTCATTATATAACGTTTTATGTCCATACTAATAATTTATATTTTTCTTTGTAATTTTAAGGTAAATCTTATTAGTCTTATATGTGCACTTTTACATTTAAACTAATTTTGGATACTAATTTATAAAACTTTTTTTTTTCATTACATCAAACATAATGCATAGATGTATTAATAAACTCTACCATTCATTATTTTTTTCATACACGGTAATACAAATACACTAATAATAATGAACAGTCTACAAATATTACTAAATAAACACATTTCATTCCTTTCTTTTAAACAGTTTATGTCTTCATATAGATGCTTAAAAAAGTATGTCTGTATGAGTCGGTCTGTCTGTGACTGTGTGCTGCTGCTGGTCATCTGATCGCAAACAGCGATTCCGCACTACTACTCATGGTCGGTCCACTAGTAATGGCTGTTATCTGGATTATTTTATATTGAGCAAAAAAACAAAAAAAAACTCTGGCAATATTTGTAACAACTGATATTATGTTTTATATTCATGTCCTTTATAGCCATGTCTAAAAATATTTGACTTTATAAAAATAAATATGTAAAAAATAGAAATAATTAATATTTTTAAATGTTTAATTGGTATTATATTAAAATCAGCTAATAAGGGCATTTAATTTATTTTATAGTGGATGCTACAGGTGGATCAACAAATCTTTGTCTTTATGATAGTTAATTGAAGTTCAAATGGTTTGTTTGCTGTACACACAATTAGAATTTTACCAACAAGAAGCTGCAACCTGCAGAAAATAAATACATATATGAATCCTTTAAGAAGTAATTCACCCAAAACTGAAAATTATATCATCATTTACTCATGTCGTTCCAAACCCAAGTCAAGCAAGTACAGTTGAGCTTCTGTTTAAGCTCGCTGTCATGTAAATATGTGAATAAGAGTCTAAATGAAACCTGTTCATCATATAAAGTGATCAGTTCTCTTCAGAAAATTTGGACTAAACAGCTCAATTCATATGGATTAGTTTTACGATCTCTTTATGAACTTTTTGAAGTGTCAAAGTGGTAGTTGCGTAGACTGTCAATGGAGGGACAGAAATCTTTCCGATTTCCATAAGAATATCTTCATTTGTATTCCGAAGATGAACAAAAGTAAAATCAAATCAAAATTAAATCAACATTTATTTCTAAAGCGCATTTAAAAACAACACATGTTGACCAAAGTGATTTACACTCTCAACATTACCACAAAACAAACAAAAATGAAGAACACACCCAATACAGATCACTACTCAGACTCCAGACCCCTAGCGGCAGGTAAGTAATAGAGTAGAGATGCATTTTCAGCAAGGACTTAAAATAGGGTGACCATATTTTAGTTTTCCAAAAAGAGGACAGTGGGTGCGGGGGTCTGGGGTGTGGTTGGTTGCTGGTTAAAGTAATGCCCAAAGTAGCGCCCAAAGTAGTGCAGTGACCATATCCCAAATATCAACTCAAAATATGTAATTTCCATACCTAAAATAAATATTTTACATTTACAGTCACTGTTATGCATATTGATCATAAACACAGCTAAAAAGCTTCCTACCAGTGGCCATCCTTCACAAAACTTAACATCTAGCACAGTTTTATCACAGAATGCAAAATGTTTAAATACAAGCATTTCAGTCAAATGTAATTTCTGCAACATTTCAAATGGGGAAAATCAACAGATGGTAAGTGTAAAAGTAGCCCAATTCCATCGAAAAAAACCCCAAAAAAACATGGACTTCACAACCCTGCATCCAACACGAGCTGCAGGAGTCAGATTTAACTGATCACGGGTTGAGAGGAGAGATGACTAACAGATCATGCTGGAGGATTTGCTGCTCAACAGATCCTGAGCTCACTGACAAATATCTGATCTTCCTTTACACAGAACGCGCGTGATCGCTACATCGAAAGTGGAAGTATATAAAATTATATGCAATATTAGAATGTTTGCGGGAGTGGGTGGGACTGGACACAAAAATCACGGGAGTGGGCGGTAATGGTCAGAAATTCAGCGGGAGCAGGATTAATAAAACAATCCCTCGCAGGGCTCTAAAACAAAAACGCACACAATGAATGGCGACTGTAGAAAGCAAAAGCCGAATCCCGGACATTTTGGGCGATTTAGAAATCCCGGCCAGACGCAATTTTTTAGGTCTGAAAAGAGGACATGTCTGGGAAAAAGAGGACATATGGTCACCATATTTAAAACATTCCAACGAGTTGCAGGATCTAATATGAGGAGGGAGGCTATTCTAGAGACGTGGAGCTGCCACAGAGAAGGCATGATCCCCGTTAGTCTTTAATTTTGATTTCTGAACATGCAGAATGAGACTCTGAGACGATCTTTGCGGTCTAGCAGCACACTGCCATTGTAACAGGCTAGAAATATACTCTGGGGCAAAACCATGTAACCCTTTAAAAACCATTAGCAATACCTTATATTGCACTCTAAAATCAACAGGCAGCCAGTGCAGAGACTCCAGCACCGGAGATATACTACAGAATTTCCTCGTGCCAGTCAGCAGTCTGGCCACTGCATTTTGCATTAATTGCAACCGATCAAGCAGATTCTTAGACAGCCCCAGATATAAAGAATTGCAATAATCCAGTCTGGATGAAATAAAAGCATGAATCACAGTCTCCAAATCTATAAAAGTCAAGAAACTTCAATTTGGCAATGCCCCTCAGTCTTACGGTTTGAAAAGGCATGAGCATGAGTAAATTATGACAGAATTTTCATTTCTGGGTGAACTATCCCTTTAAATACATATCATCAAGATAGTAGTGTGTTAATCATGGTTAATCACCATTAGCAACAGCATATTTCAGTGTAGTGGCAGTTAATGTTACTGTGTGTTGCTAGTAAATGTTGTCAGCTAATTTAAAGTTCTAATTAACTTGAGTAAATGAGCTTTGGAATGAGCAAAGTGACTGATAAAACTGTCACTTACACTTATTAGATCTTGTACTTGAGCATTCTCAAGCAGGTCAGCCCAGACCGAGCACGGTCCTCTAAGAGGTGTGCTGTCATAGTTAAAGAGTCCAAAAAAAGAGATACTCTACACAGTAGAGAATTTGCTCTTCTCTCAGTCGACTCAAAGTCCCAATCGGGCTAGGTGGTCAAAGATCATGTCCCTGTATGTGCAAACCAATTCCCACAAGTGAGCTAGAATAAGCCAGTTGTCAAGAATAAAAAAGCGAATGCCCACTTCCCTAAGAGGGGCAAGGGCAGCCTCCACGGCTTTCGTGAAGACGCGAGGAGACAGGAACAGCCCAAAGGGAAGAACTTTGTACTAATATGCCTGTCCTTCGAAGGCAAACCGAAAAAACGGCCTGAGTCTTTGAAGGATCGAGACATGAAAGCACGCATCCTTCAGGTCTATTGCTGCAAACCAATCTTGGTACCTTACACTCTAACGTGTTTGAGGGTTAGCAGTCTGAATGGGAGCTTGTGCAGGGCCTTACTCAGCACCCTTAGGTCCAAGATTGGTCTGAGCCCCCCACCCTTCTTGGGTACAATGAAGTAGGGGTTGTAAAACTCCTTCTTCATCTCGGGCAGGGGGACAGGCTTTATCGCGTCCTTCGCCAGAAGGGAGGTAACTTCCGCTCGAAGAACAGCAGCATTCTCACCTCACACTGAGGTAACAGAATGCCACTGAACTTTGGTGGATGCCTGGCAAACTGAATCGCATAGCCGAGCTGAATGGTCCTGAGTAGCTATCGGGAAGTGCCAAGCATCCAGACACCTTGCCAACAGTCTCAGTGGAACTACATTCAACATACCTGGGGCAGGGTTCCCGCAGCTTTGCGGAACAGAAGACACAGTGGCAGAAGACACATGTCCTTCAGGGCGCACTGTGTGCCCTGAAGACACATGTCCTTCAGGGCACACAGTGCCTTGTCCACCAGGTCTGTCAAAGTCACTGACAAATTCAGGAACTGGAGGTCGCCAACATGCGTCATACTGACTCGATGACTGACCTGTTGCATCAGAACATCAGGAGGCAGAGAATCTGCGTCCAAACAGGCTCTGATGCTCAATCTTAGCACCTGGCCGCCGCACATGGGAGCTCCAGAAAGGTTTGTGGTAGGTTCGTGGACGCCGTGCACCAGACACCGGACGCCAGCCGCCCCGCCATCCCAGACCCGAATGGGAGCCCCCCAAACACAGTTCAACCATGCTCCACAGTCGGGAGACACTATGTCCAACTTAAGGCCTATTACATAGGGGTTCTCCCCATTCAAATATGTTGAAAGTGGACGCTTTTCGGGTGGGACCCCTGTTCTGCTTACCTGCCATTCGTCCATTTCCCATACACTTTGGCATGCGGACCCCCATCCCGCATACCTGCCAGTTGTCCATTTCCCTGACCATTCTTGTGCCCTGCACCCATCCCATGAATCCACTATTTGTCCGCTTACCCAAGGTGACCAACTGACCCCCGATGACCACAGCTGACCACTGCCCCGCCCTCGGGACCCCCCCATCCTACGAACCCACTATGTGTCTGTTTACCCACTAAAGTGACAGACTGACCCCTTGACCCCCATTGACCACTGCCCCGACCCCTATCCCACGAACCCACTATTTGTCCACTTACCCACTAAAGTGACAAAATGACCCATTGACCACTGCCAGCAAGTGGGATATATATCCACTTACAGTTTATTGTATGGGATCATTTTAATAGGTTGGTGGGATGATTGTCCACCAAAATACTAAACCGATCCCATTCAATATATTGCAAGTGGGATATGTGTCCATTTGAAATTCATTGAATGGGATCACTATAATAGCTTATTAGGATGATTGTCCAACCAGTCTATTAAACCGATCCCATTGAATAAATTGCAAGAGGACACATATCCCACTTGCAATTTATTCAACGGGATTGCTATTAGTTTAATTGATTGCCTAGCAATCTACATCCCATTTCCAACCTATTAAATGGGCCCCAAACAGGAGTGTTGTGGGCAGAGGACTTTTGGTATGAAACTTGGTACTACTAACTCAGGGGGATCTTATGCAGTGGTGTAATGTAACGAAGTAATAACACTTCGTTACAGAACTTAAGTATTTTTTGGGAGTATCTGCACTTTACTTGAGTTTTTATATTTCAGCCAACTTTTACTTTTACTCCACTACATTTCCTAATATACTTTCACTCCGATACATTTCCCCGAAGCATATTCATTACTTACTACAAAATAGTCAGAAGTCAGAAGAACACGGACTGCAGGAAAGTGGTCTGGCGCTTGCAAGTTAGACTCCTAAAAACACCTATGCTCATGTGCAAACAAGTGCTCACACAACCACGGATGATTTCGTTTTCCACTCTCTGGGGTCTGGGGTGTGCGATATACTGTGCAGTGTATCTTCTGCGATAATATGGTAAGTGTTGTAACGATGTACGATCTGACATTTTCGAGTATATCACCAAATCACACAAACAGAAACAGAGTGCATGCACGTGATTTATTAGTTTATTAAAACTCAAAATTTAAGGCATTCTAAATTGTAGATGATCAGTGGTCTGGCGCTTGCAAGTTAGACTCCTAAAAACACCTATGCTCATGTGCAAACAAGTGCTCACACAACCACGGATGATTTCGTTTTCCACTCTCTGGGGTCTGGGGTGTGCGATATACTGTGCAGTGTATCTTCTGCGATAATATGGTAAGTGTTGTAACGATGTACGATCTGACATTTTCGAGTATATCACCAAATCACACAAACAGAAACAGAGTGCATGCACGTGATTTATTAGTTTATTAAAACTCAAAATTTAAGGCATTCTAAATTGTAGATGGCAAAAACCGCTTCTGTATGCTTTTTATATTTATACAACTTAATATAGTTAACTTAATCTATATCACACAAAGTGCACCATTTTTCTGCAGATATCAGCATGATAACGAATTTAATAATAATTTTATACAAGTTCAGTAAAGTTAGCAATAAGTGACTTACATTTTAGACACAATATTGCTTGTTTTTGCTTCATTTTGCCAACGAAAATAGTTCCAAACAGGGAGGGGTCCAAGATGGCGCTCTGATCAGACACATGTTGATGAGCTCCGCAAATTCAGCTGTTTATTTTGTCTTGTAATGCAGTTAGAAAAGCTTTTGAACTCATAATTTGTACCAGATCACATTTAACCAGTGTTAAATTTGTAGTAGCTGTCAAAATGGGAAAATCCGAGAAAAGAAAAAGTAGGAATGGAACTCAAGCTGCTGCTAATGGTAACAAAACTGCTAATGAGACAAGTCAAGCCTGAAAAGAACTTCTGATGGAGAACATGCATGACTACATGAGCCATGATACTGACTCTGCAGAATTCATGCTGTGTGAGGAAGAATTTCCCTGTTTTCCAGCAAACCCCATGTAAGTCCCCTGCCATCAATCAACGCAAGACCAAGAGCGCTGACACAACTGCCATCCTCTCACAACTTGGGGAGCTTTCGAGGCTGATTAATAATCGTTCGGATGCTTTGGAAAAGATGGTGGGGGAAAACTCACATGTGATCGCTAGTATGAAAGAAACAATCAACGAAAATACCAGACAGATTTCTGGAGTGAAGGATGAGATTTACTTTATGAGTGCCGAAGTTAAAGACTTGAAATTCAAAGTCGGTGCGACTGAGTCACTAGCCAAAAGAGTCGAGTTTAACTGGCATGAACAGGAAAAACGGCTTCTGCACCTTGAAGCTTATTCACGTCTTTGTTGTCTCAGAGTTCATGGGGTCCCTGAAAGTGAGCGAGAAGATATCCGAGGTAAGATCATCGACGTTTGCCTGCAGCTTTCTGCCAGATGCGAAAGACAAACTCCCGGATGCCGTGGATACCGTTCATCACCTGGGTCGAAAACGGCTGAACGACAGCAAGCCCAGAGGAATCATCGTACAGTTTACCTCTCGTTTTCAACGCGACGCGGTCTGGCGTGCTGCTAAGGATTCCATTTTCCTTAGAAATAACAACCTGAAAATATCCGAGGATCTGTCTCAAGCAGATAGAGAATGAAGAAACAAGCTATGGCCCGTCATGGAAAAGGCCAGAAAAGAAAATAAGCGAGCTTATTTTGTGGGTGGAAGGGCATTTGTAGAGGGAGCTGAGATTTTCCCTCCTGAATGACTAAAATAAGTTTCTCATTTATTCTTATCTTTTGACTTTAATATTGCTTCCATCCTTTTGGCTTGTTGGCCCTCTTCGATGTTCTGGACCATCACCAGTTTACAGTTCTTCCCAGGACACTAAAGGCACTCGTCTGGCGGTACTACACTTTTGATTACTATGTAAGACATTTGATACGTTGCCTTTTCACAAGATTTAAATAGTTCTATTCTAGAACGTGTTATAGTTTGGTGGGACATGTAGTTATTGAGACGTTCTAGTATGCATTAGATATGCGTGTTGTCTGGTTTGTATATTACAATACAGTCTCCTCATGACGATCTGGTATTATACTTATGTTCTTAAATTTCTTAAGTATTACTTAAGCATTTCATACTGCATTTTAATATATTTTTCCTATTGTTTGAGTTGTGGTTCTCATCCTTGTGCTCATTTCGTGACCGGTTAAAGTTCTATACAAGAAGTTATTTGTTTTGCTTCTCTAGGTCTATTAAAATTTATTTATTTATTTTTCAGTCACCTTTTTTTCATGTCTTTATCTGTTGTTTCTTTAAATGCTAGAGGGCTAAGAAATCTCACTAAGAGAAAGTCTGTTTTCTTATATCTCAAACAATTTAAATCAGATTTTTGTTTCCTCCAAGAATGTCACTCATCAGTAGAGGATCTTAATTTCTGGAGGTCACAATGGGGACTGGACATATGAATGTCTCATGGTACGACACATTCAGCCGGTGAATGCATTTAAAAAAATCAGTTTAAAGGGAAGGTGTTACTCAGTGCAAGTGACGTAGGTGGATGTTTTATCAGTCTCGTTACTGAAATTTCAAATTTGACTTCTATCCTTGTTTGTGTTTATGGTTATAACCAGCAGAAAGAAAATTAATCCTTTATTAGTCGTTTAGAGGAACATGTGTTAAAATTATTGACTAAATACCCAAATTCCATGCTTATTTTTGGTGGTGATTTTAATGTGGCTTTAGATAGCAGCATAGACAGATGGCCTCCAAAACTCCCTGATAATAGTAGTTTATACTTGAAAATGTTTATGCAAAGATTCTCTTTGATGGATAGTTGGAGAGAGTTGCATCCCTCTCAAAAGATGTTCACATGGAGTAATAACTCTCTCTCCTCCCAGTCCCGAATTGACATGTGGCTTATTTCTAAGGAATTATGCAATACCTCTTCTGACATTTTACCATCACCATTTTCTGACCACAAGAGTGTCTTTATTCGTGCCCATTTCCTTGCTTCTGATGATGTGTGCAGGTTCTGTTCTTACTGGAAACTTAACAATTCCATTCTCTCTTATAGTAAAGTAAAAGATGAAATCAATAAGATAATTCACAAAAATTGGAATAAAGCAAGAGAAGAGAACAGTTACAGCTGCAATTGGGAATTTACTAAATACTAAATTGGCAAATATCGTAGGAAATTTAGTAGTGATGTGGCAAAAAAGAAAAAAATTGATGAAAATACCGTTATATGCAAAATCACTAATATTTTATCTAAAAATATGGATGATTTACTTGATTGTGAAAAAGCAGAATTGGCTGAATTACAGTGCAAATTAGACAACATATATAAACAAAGCTGAAGGGGCGTTTATTAGATCGCGCAGAAAATGGATTGAAGAGGGTGAACAGAACTCTGCATACTTTTTCAGATTGGAAAGACAGCAAGCTAAAAACAACCAAATTCAAAAACTAATGATTAATGGTAATATTAGTGATGACCCAAAAAATATCGCAAAGTTCTGTGCCAAATTTTACAGTGATTTGTATACCTCTAAATTATCCCAACAACATATGAATGACTTCTTTAAATCTTTACCTAATATAAACCAGCTGAGTGACTTAGATAAACATTTTTGTGATGCCTCTATCACACTGAAAGAGATAGAGGAAGCTATTAACTCTTTAAAAGCCAACAAATCCCCCGGAACAGACGGACTCAGCTCAGAATTTTACAAGCTGTTTAGTCATAGTATAGCACCATTCTTGTTAAAGGTTTATGAGGAAAGTATAGAGAAAACATTACTTCCAGCCACATTATGTCAAGGATTAATAACGCTTATCCCAAAATTAAATAAAGATCCCCTCTTAATAGACAATTGGCGTCCAATTACATTATTAAATAATGATTATAAAATAATAGCTTTAGTTCTAGCAAAAAGATTGAAATATGTTTTGTACTCCATAATTTAAGAAACACAATCAGGTTTTATGCAGAAAAGGCACATTTCTAATAATATACGGTTAGTACTAGATATGTTAGATTATTCAGATTTAATAGACAGTGATGGCTTCATTTTCTTTTTAGATTATTACAAAGCTTTTGACACATTGGAACACAAATGTTTATTTCAGGCTCTACAAAAAATTGGCTTTGGCGATGCCTTTTGCAGGATGGTCCAAATGCTGTACATAAATGGAAACAGCTCTATCAAATTAAGTAATGGTACTTCACCTAGATTCTTTTTAAAACGAGGAGTTTGACAAGGATGTCCAGTTTCCCCTTACCTGTTCCTAATTGCAAAGCAGTTCCTTAGCACACATATCAACAATAGTCAGTTAAAGGGTATCACAATTGGCAACACTAAAATAAAAATGAGTCAATTAGCGGACGATACAGCTTTATTCTTGAATGATTCGTCAAAAATTCCACAATTTCTGAAGCTTCAGGATTAAATTTAAACTTTAATAACTGTCAAAAAATAGGGTAACATATCTTAGTATACTAATTACTAAAGATGAATATAGGTGTTCAGCAAACTTTTTTTTTTATGTGGCCAAGTATGGTTACCCATACTAGGAATTAGTGCTCTGCATTTAACCCATCCTAAGTGCGCACACACACAGCAGTGAACACACACACACGTGAACACACACCCAGAGCAGTGGGCAGCCATTTATGCTGCGGTGCCCGGGGAGCAGTTGGGGGTTCGGTGCCTTGCTCAAGGGCACCTCAGTAGTGGTATTGAAGGTGGAAGAGAGCGCTGTACATTCACTCCCCCCACCTACAATTCCTGCCGGACCTGAGACTCGAACTCGCAACCTTTGGGTTACAAGTCCGACCCTCTAACCATTAGGCCACGACTTCCCCACCTAACTTCAAACCAAAAAAAAAAATGCAATTGCTGGTTACAAAGGGATCTGTCACTAAAAGGCAGAACGCTGCTTACTAAGGCAGAGGGTCTGTCTCGTTTGGCCTACGCAACTCAGTCTCTTTTTGTGGATAAGCCCACGTCTAAATTAATTAATGAGGTTTTAATAAAATTCCTATGGAGAAATAAATCTCATTATTTGAGAAAATCAGTCATGTTAAACGCATATAATAATGGTGGTCTGAATTTGATTGATTTTAATTCCCTCAACAATACATTTAAAATTAACTGGCTGAACCAATATCTAGCCAAACCATCTTCTATTTGGAATGTTGTTCCTCAACTTGTTTTTTCACAACTTGGTGGCATTCACTTTCTCTTAATGTGTAATTATGATATATCCAAACTCCCTATCAAACTTTCCAATTTTCATCGACAGGTTCTCTTAGCTTGGGCACTAATTTATAAGCATAACTTTTCACCACAAAGATGTTTTATTTGGAACAATAAGAACATTTTATTCAAGAATAAGTCTCTGTTTTATGATAGTTGGTTCAGTAATGGTTTATTTTTGGTGGAGCAGTTGTTTAAATACAGACAGCACATCACATGTCCCACCAGAGACAGTAATATATTGGATCACTGTTACACCACAATAAAGAATGCATATCACTCTGTCCCACGAGCAGCTTTGGGGCTCTCTGATCACTGTTTAGTTCATCTTATACCGACCTACAGGCAGAAACTGAAATCAGCTAAACCCGTATTAAGGACCGTAAAAAGATGGACTAATGAAGCAGAGCAGGATTTATAAGCTTGTTTTGACCTCACTGATTGGAGCGTTTTTGAAGCTGCTGCCACCGATCTGGACGAGCTCACAGAGACTGTAACATCTTATATCAGTTTCTGTGAAGACATGTGCATTCCTACCAGGACTCATTTAACCTACAACAATGACAAACCATGCTTCGCTGCAAAACTCAGACAGCTTCATCAGGCCAAAGAAGATGCTTACAGGAAGGGG
>NW_015542442.1:148238-157259 GCF_001515605.1 Sinocyclocheilus anshuiensis
TTAAAGGTTTATGAGGAAAGTATAGAGAAAACATTACTTCCAGCCACATTATGTCAAGGATTAATAACGCTTATCCCAAAATTAAATAAAGATCCCCTCTTAATAGACAATTGGCGTCCAATTACATTATTAAATAATGATTATAAAATTATAGCTTTAGTCCTAGCAAAAAGATTGAAATATGTTTTGAACTCCATAATTGACGAAACACAATCAGGATTTATGCAGAAAAGGCACATTTCTAATAATATACGGTTAGTACTAGATATGTTAGATTATTCAGATTTAATAGACAGTGATGGTTTCATTTTCTTTTTAGATTATTACAAAGCTTTTGACACATTGGAACACAAATTTTTATTTCAGGCTCTACAAAAAATTGGCTTTGGCGATGCTTTTTGCAGGATGGTCCAAATGCTGTACATAAACGGAAACAGCTCTATCAAATTAAGTAATGGTACTTACCTAGATTCTTTTTAAAATGAGGAGTTCGACAAGGATGTCCAGTTTCCCCTTACCTGTTCCTAATTGCAACACAGTTTCTTAGCACGCATATCAACAATAGTCAGTTAAAGGGTATCACAACTTGCAACATTAAAATAAAAATTAGTCAATTAGCGGACGATACAGCTTTATTCTTGAATGATTCGTCACAAATTCCATTGGCTTTGGGTATTCTTCAGTCTTTTTCTGAAGCTTCGGGATTCAATTTAAACTTTAACAAATGCGAATTTCTACCAATTAAAGATTGCTCTCTTACTTCAATTGAGGATATTGCTGTCAAAAATAGGGTAACATATCTTGGTATACTAATTACTAAAGATGAATGTAGGTGCTCAGCAAACTTCAAACCTATTATTACCAAAACACAAAAAAAATGCAATTGCTGGTTACAAAGGGATCTGTCACTAAAAGGCAGAACACTGCTCACTAAGGCAGAGGGTCTAACTCGTTTGGCCTACGCAGCTCAGTCTCTTTGTGTGGATAAGCCCATGTCTAAATTAATTAATGAGGGTTTAATAAAGTTCCTATGGAAAAATAAATCTCATTATTTGAGAAAATCAGTCATATTAAACGCATATAATAATGGTGGTCTGAATTTGATTGATTTTAATTCCCTCAACAATACATTTAAAATTAACTGGCTGAACCAATATCTAGCCAAACCATCTTCTATTTGGAATGTTGTTCCTCAACTTGTTTTTTCACAACTTGGTGGCATTCATTTTCTCTTAATGTGTAATTATGATATATCCAAACTCCCTATCAAACTTTCCAACTTTCATCGACAGGTTCTCTTAGCATGGGCACTAATTTATAAGCATAACTTTTCACCACAAAGATGTTTTATTTGGAACAATAAGAACATTTTATTCAAGAATAAGTCTCTGTTTTATGATAGTTGGTTCAGTAATGGTTTATTGTTGGTGGAGCAGTTGTTTAATGAGCAAGGTCTTTTGTTCAGGTACTCAGAATTTCTTTCCAAATACCAAATACCAATAACCCCAAAATAATTTGCTATAGTTTTGGGAGCTATCCCCTCTGGTTTATGTATGCTTTTTAAAAACTGTAATTACTCCTCAGTATCTACTGCATACTTTCCTAAACCTTGTGAAACTCCAGTTGGTCAAATCGAAAGTCAAAAGCCAAACATTATAAAATACGATCTTTATTTCTTAAGAATCTGATTTCTGTTCCACCTGTGATTTCCATTTGGAATAATCTGTTTGTTAACCTTAACTGGAAAAAAATCTGGTCTCTACAGCAAAAATTCTTTCTCACAAACAAAGTAAAATAAATTTATTTTAAGCTCATACACAGGTTCTACCCTGTAAAGAAGTTTATACAAAGATTTAAATCTGACTGAGTTAACATGCACTTTTTGTTCGAATTCTGAAGAAACTGTGGTACACTTATTTTGGTCATGTCACTACACTCAGAAGTTTTGGGATGATATTGGTGTGTTTGTCAAGTGTAAGATTTTGCCAGGTTTCTCAGTACATATGAAAAACATTATATTTGGGTATTATGACTCCTAAACGAAAATATCTGTTTTGTTATTCATTTAATTTTTTTCCTAAGCAAATTTCACATTCACAAATGCAAATTTTCCAACTGTAAACCTGTCTTTTCTGTCTTCCTAAAAGAAATGGAAAATTATTTGAATGTAATTTCAGTATCTACTAATAAGAAAGCTATAAGGACTGTTAGGATTTGCTCTGCCTTTGATCTCTTCATGTAATCATGTTTAGATGATGGCCCTCTTATCTTTATTTTTATTTTATTCTTTTTGTGATTTGTTTCCATTTTATTTTTGTGGTTGATATTATGTGATGTATGCTTATTCTTCTGGATGTTCCCTTCTCTGCAATAATAATAATAAAAAAAAACTCAATCGCCGTTTACGGATCCCATAGGAATTAATGAGAAGTGCCGTAAGCTGAATCACACCTGTCGCAAAAAGTCAGTGACTTCTCTTATTAAACGGCATTTTTTCGTGGTAAACTCTAAAAATAGTTCAATCCAAACGTATCATTTAGTGTAAAACATGTTGAAGTGGGTTTTCCCTATTCCCCTGCCCTGGTCTGGCGTTTATCAAAGCAAAAACGTGTTCTGTGTGAATGGCGTCTTGCTCGTGTGATGTTGCTCAAATATATATTTTTAAAGCCACTTTTTGTAATACCTTTTCAATGCTTTGCTGGCCTTCCGCGATAAAGTAATGTGAATTCATATCCTTCTTTAGAATGAACACTCTTAGAGGTCAATTCACCATTCATCTTCTCTGTCTTCCTAAAAGAAATGGAAAATTATTTCAATGTAATTTCAGTATCTACTAGCATATCCTATGGTTTTGTGAAATGCCGCTACTCCTCCTGACAGCAAGCAAAATGGATATATTTGCATGACTTTCTAACATTTTCAGAGGAAAAATATACTCGTGGCATGTCAGTTATGCACTGAGGAAAACACAACGTCTCAAATGCATTAAACAGCACAAATATATTAGCTGTTTGCCATGGTGGATCGATTTGATCCATGATCGACATTAAGGGCTGTTTAAGATTAAGGGTCCACAAATTAGTTAGATTGTGTAAACTTACATTGTCGTTTATGGAACTGCTTTAGCCCCAATTGATTTGTTAGGTTATTTCAAGTCAGATTTTGGAATCCCCGCTTTTCCTCAGGTCTCTGTAGTGGTGTTGTGATGCATCATATTCACACGCAGCGGTGATGAGAGAACGCGCTTGAGAAACAGTTTCTCGAGGAGAAATCAATCTACATATAAAATATTGGTCACAGATTATTGGTCACTTTCTAAACAATAAAAGTGTAGCCATCCACTAGTAATTATATATAAATAAATCGTTTTTTACCGATGCAAATATGTTAGAAACGATGTATCGCGATACAAATGCCAACTTGTATCCGATGCACACTTTTTAAACCGATGCATCGCATCGTTAACTTTTTTTTGCAGATGCACCGAGCGAATCGGTGAATCTTCCCATCCCTAGTATTTACTAATAAGAAAGCTTTAAGGATTGTTATGATTTGCTCTGCCTTTGATCTCTTCATGTGATCATGTTTAGATGATGGCCCTCTTATCTTTATTTTTATTTTGTATTATTTTTTTGTGCTTTGTTTCCATTTTATTTTTGTGGTTGATATTATGTGATGTATGCTTATTCTTCTGTATGTTCCCGTTCTCTGCAAAAAAAAAAAAAGTTCCAAACAAAGATCGGAACAGTTTTGCGTCTCTGAGCAATGGACGGTGTTTACTTATTGAATGAATCAACCATTTTAATGAATCGGTTGAATCTTAATAACTCACTCATTTACAGTCACTTGCTGCCACCTACTGGCGGTTTTAATTTCACATTTCGACTATTTTTTCATGTTTTAAATAATTTCAAATATCAGTATTCAACGTTTATTGTTAAAAACAAAACATTATTTATCCATCTGTAAATGCAGGTTAAATGCATCCATGTCCCCTCTGAGCTACATTAAACGGTGTAAATACATCTAAATGCTATTTCAGGTTCAGATTCCAGAAATGTTTTCTTATGTTGGAATGAAAGACACTAAGTACCGGATGAAGTGCTTCTTATTCTTACCCAAAGATACAAAATGGAAGAAAGTGTTAAAACTAAACACAATCTTGCTACTCAAGCTGTGTATGTTTTTTTTTAAATATATATTTATTTGCTTCTTTTCCATTTTGCATTTACTTGTAGTTTTACTTTCAATACTTAAGTACGTTTAAGATAAAAAAAAAACTTTTTAAGTACAATAAATATCACATACTTTAAGACTTTTACTCAAGTAATATTTTAAATGGTGACTTCAACTTCTACCAAAGTCATTTTCTGGTAAGATATCTGTACTTTTACTTGAGTATGGCTTTCAGGTACTTTATACACCACTGATCTTATGGATGTTAATATATAGGTTTTATCAGGACAGTCTTTAGGAAACAGCCTAAAACCCTTGTATCCACAAAGCTGCTATGTTAGACTCATTAAATAGATTGGACATGGGATGTGTCCAATTTCCAACCTATATAATGGGCCACAGATAGGTGTTTTGTGGACACAATGGTTTTAGGCCTTTCATGTTGAACTATTTTGATAACACCTCTTTATCGGCAGACACCCCTGAGTATGTAGCACCAAGTTTGTTGCCAAAATTCCACTGTCCACCAACATCCTATTTTTTATAATGAAATAGGTTGCAGACGGGATCTCAAGATCTCAGCTCTGGATAGGTCTATAGAGCCAGGACTTGCACTCCTGTCTTAGTCTAAATCAGCAGAGTGAATTTGAAGTAGTTTGGAGAAACTTAAATTTTCGACCTAAAAAAAAAACAAAAAAAAAAAAACCCAAAGGTGTTGTTTTTTTTTGGGTAGAAAAAAAGTTTCTTCAATTCTGTTGAAACACTAGATTCTGAAAAGGGAGGCATAGATGTGCACAGGAGTGCAATTTTCAAGGCTCTACAGCCCTCCAGAGCTGAGATCTGGAGATCACACATGCACCCATTGATAAAAATAGGAGTTTCCTGGACAGTGGAATTTTGGCACCAAACTTGTTACTTCTGATTCAGGGGGGCATGCTGGGTGCTGATATGCAGGTTTTATGAAGATCGTTTAACATGAAAGGCCTACAACTCTTGTATCCACAAAATACCTATCTGAGGTCCATTATAGAGGTTGGAAATGGGACACATCCCATTTACAACCTATATAATGGAGCTCGGATAGGTATTTTGTGGACACAATGGTTTTAGGCCTTTCATGTGGAACTATTTTGATAACACCTATTTATCAGCAACCTATTATATGGGGACTGGAGAGTAGCTAGGTGGACACTTCCTATTCTTCATATGTATGATGTTTTTTTTTTTAATTTAAACCACATCTCCTGTACTCAACACAGACTGTTGGACTCATATATTTGATTTGCATATCATAATAATGTTTATTATGCAAAAAAAAAAATAAAAAAAAAGAATGTCCACAAAGCTCCTATCCAGTCCCCATTAAATATGTTGCAAGTGGAACCTTTCAGTAGGAGTAATGCAGAAATGTCCCACTTGCAACCTATTATATGGGGACTGGATAGTAGCTAGGTAGAAACTTCCTGTATATAGTATTATAATATGTATGATATGTCTTTTTGGACACTGTATGTTAAAAGGATTAGGATTGTATGTTGAAAGGACAATTCAGGAGCCTACAACGGCGAACCCTACAAAGTTTTCGAGGTCCAACAACTTGTCGTCTCCGAACAGGGGACGTCCCACTCGCCAACTAATTGCATAGCAGTTTGGTGGACATGCGGTCCCTTTTTTAACCTCTTGACCCTTAAAGGAGGTCGTAGGGTCACCAAACGTCTCCGCCTGCTCAAGGGGCTCGTGACCATATGCAATTGGTGCCCTCTGATCAATCTGAGCTTTCTAAGCCATGTCCACAAAGTTACTACAGTAAACCCATTCAAATAAGTTGCAAGTGAGATTTTATTAGAAGTGTGTGGGCATTTACAAATTTGACAGGGGAGTCAGGGGGACACCCTGGAGTGCTGTACAGAGAGCACAGGTCGGAGGGACTTTTGTTTGGATGTCACAAATGGCCAAAGGGTCAGACAGCTTAAGGGTGCCCTCAGTGGTCTCCAATGACCCCCTATTCCCGGGGTCAGCATCTGGGGGTCTGTGGAGCTGGGGGTGAGGTGAAAGTGCCCGTTTCGAGACTAAATAAGTGGGAAACGTTTTAATTTCTGACCTGCGATCCATCGCACTTCCTATGCGTCCAATGGCAACCTATTAGAATGGGCTTTTGTCCACGAACCTCCTATACAGGCACATCTCAATAAATTAGAATGTCGTGGAAAAGTTCATTTATTTCAGTAATTCAACTCAAATTGTGAAACTCATGTATTAAATAAATTCAATGCACACAGACTGAAGTAGTTTAAGTCTTTGGCTCTTTTAATTGTGATGATTTTGGCTCACATTTAACAAAAACCCACCAATTCACTATCTCAACAAATTAGAATATGGTGACATGCCAATCAGCTAATCAACTCAAAACACCTGCAAAGGTTTCCTGAGCCTTCAAAATGGTCTCTCAGTTTGGTTCACTAGGCTACACAATCATGGGGAAGACTGCTGATCTGACAGTTGTCCAGAAGACAATCATTGACACCCTTCACAAGGAGGGTAAGCCACAAACATTCATTACCAAAGAAGCTGGCTGTTCACAGAGTGCTGTATCCAAGCATGTTAACAGAAAGTTGAGTGGAAGGAAAAAGTGTGGAAGAAAAAGATGCACAACCAACCGAGAGAACCGCAGCCTTATGAGGATTGTCAAGCAAAATCGATTCAAGAATTTGAGTGAACTTCACAAGGAATGGACTGAGGCTGGGGTCAAGGCATCAAGAGCCACCACACAAAGACGTGTCAAGGAATTTGGCTACAAAAGTTGGTTAAATGACCATGGTGTTGGTGTGCTTGACTGGCCAGCAAACTCACCAGACCTGAACCCCATAGAGAATCTATGGGGTATTGTCAAGAGGAAAATGAGAAACAAGAGACCAAAAAATGCAGATGAGCTGAAGGCCACTGTCAAAGAAACCTGGGCTTCCATACCACCTCAGCAGTGCCACAAACTGATCACCTCCATGCCACGCCGAATTGAGGCAGTAATTAAAGCAAAAGGAGCCCCTACCAAGTATTGAGTACATGTACAGTAAATGAACATACTTTCCAGAAGGCCAACAATTCACTAAAAATGTTTTTTTTATTGGTCTTATGAAGTATTCTAATTTGTTGAGATAGTGAATAGGTGGGTTTTTGTTAAATGTGAGCCAAAACCATCACAATTAAAAGAACCAAAGACTTAAACTACTTCAGTATGTGTGCATTGAATTTATTTAATACACAAGTTTCACAATGACTCTAAACTGCAACTTCCTACTTTATTAACT
This sequence comes from Sinocyclocheilus anshuiensis, assembly GCF_001515605.1. Lineage (NCBI taxonomy): Eukaryota > Metazoa > Chordata > Actinopteri > Cypriniformes > Cyprinidae > Sinocyclocheilus > Sinocyclocheilus anshuiensis. The sequence goes on from NW_015542442.1 coordinate 155,720, forward strand.
TTCTAAAGTGTTAAATTAAGTGGAAAAGACAAGTCCAAATACGGCAACACAGAGGCTACGCCCGCGCCCTCACTCACAACTCTTTCAAGCCTTGTTCACTCCGCCAGCGTCTCACAGCAATCATTTTCACACCAGGGACACTAAACATTCTTGCAAACTGTCTAAACTGAATTATATCTAATTTATTGAGATGCACCTGTATGTGCTTCATCCAATAAGGAATGTAGCCAATGCTTAGTAGAAAGGTCATGAGGGGGTTTCCACCGTTGAACTAATAGTTTCTTTGCTGCAGTAATAGCAGCTAGACAACATTTCCGTTCTCACTTACATTAAATTGAGAATTATCATTCAACAATAAAACCGCCCTCCAATGCTGCAATAAACAACTCATCCTCATAGCGAGCACTGATGCAGTTTCTCAAACTCACCCAGAAACTCTTACTGGAGAGCATGTGCGGTGGGAGGAATGAGAGGTCCATGGGAATTCATCAGGAAGAACTGCTCCCGCAACATCTCCTTGCTCTCCCCTTCAGTGCACATCATCGAGGCCTTGTACTCGGAAGTAGAAGGGCCAGGACAGGAAGCAGCTGAGGTGACTCGCAGTCTTTAAAAAAAAGAACGTGACTTGACAGTGCAATGTGCCGATAGTTATGTCCTCATAAGAAGAACATAAATTGGAGACTAAGTATAAGTTTAGCACTGATATATTTTCACTTGACGAACACTCTGACTGAGCACTTCAGAGTTTCACTCTAAGTCAAGCGATCTGTGCTATTTTTCAGTTCATCTCAATGGGTGCGCATGCAGCGTACCCATATTTGACGCAGGGCCGTGCACAGGGGGGTGGCCTGGTGGCTAGAACCACTGCCCCTTTGCCCTCATCAGCTGAGTTGCCCCTCTCACCAATCTCCCCCATCACCCCAGCTCAACGCGGTCTGTTCCCGCTCCGCTAAAGATCCGCTAATTCCGGTAATCCGCTCCGTGTTTTCCCGCCCGCTCCGCAGCATTTCTCACGATCTGTGTGCTGCTCTCTGGAGTGGAGTTCCCAATGTCGTTGCATTAACAGGTAGATGCATTACAATCCACATTACAGTCAATGGATGATTCGCTGAATTGGTAATTTGGTAGTTTGTTTTTGCATTTCTGTCGGTAATGATTTGCTCTCGGTCTTTTAAAAGTGATAACAACAAAATATCCACGTTCTTAGAATTAAAATGTCTAATCAAATTATTGTACCTGATCATACAGAGGTCCGGACCTCGGTGGCCTCATAGCTGGTTACGGGCCTGGTTAGGGGTAATATTTAATTGTTTGCATTTCTAAAACAATATGTTGAACAGTAAAGTTGTAGCCTTCCTAAAAACAAACTAAACAGAGAGTTTGTTGGCCATTAGGGACTACAGGTGGAAATATATATCTCATTATAATGCGATGAAAATTATCAGAGAAGGATTTGGTGCACTTGTACACGGTCCCTATCAAATAAACTACAAAATATGTATATATGATAAACTAACCCAGTAATATCGCTGTCCTGTGT
>NW_015542442.1:157517-174422 GCF_001515605.1 Sinocyclocheilus anshuiensis
GTTCCCGCTCCCCTAAAGATCCGCTAATTCCGGTAATCCGCTCCGTGTTTTCCCGCCCGCTCCGCAGCATTTCTCACGATCTGTGTGCTGCTCTCTGGAGTGGAGACCACAGTTCCCAATGCCGTTGCATTAACAGGTAGATGCATTACAATCCACATTACAGTCAATGGATGATTCGCTGAATTGGTAATTTGGTAGTTTGTTTTTGCATTTCTGTCGGTAATGATTTGCTCTCGGTCTTTTAAAAGTGATAACCATAAGAAACACGTACGCGTTGACTAGACCGGACAAAGAAACACTGAACTGAATACAACTTAGGCTGACAACTTAGAAAAGGCAAGTGTAAACGCGCTTCTGATCGGAATGTTATCCGATCGGCGTGTCCTGGTCGAGAGGTAGTCGAGGACGCATTGTGATCGGATCTCAGTGAAACGTAAACGCAATCCAGCCATCGTGTCTGCATTCGCAGGTCGACATCACACAAAACGCCGCCCTCTCTCTCTCTCCCGATCTGTCGGAAGAACAGAGCACTAGTGAGACTCGTACATTTATTTTGATTTGTAAAATGTCCCGTGACTGAAAATAGTTTTCAAAAGAAAACCCACCACTTCAGGTCGACTTTGCACCGCAGACTTATTTAAATATTGCGCGGGAAATACAGATCCGATCGGTTATCCAGATCGAGAAGTCAGCTGATGTTGCCAAGTGTAAACGCGCCGTGTCCTGATTGACTGATGACCAATCCCCCCCATCACCCCAGCTCAAGCGGTCTGTACGCCGATTCCACTAATCCGCTCCATGTTTTCCCGCCTGCTCCGCAGCATCACTCACGATCTGTGTGCTGCTCTCTGGAGTGGAGTTCCCAATGTCGTTGCATTAACAGGTAGATGCATTACAATCCACATTACAGTCAGTGGATGATTCGCTGAATTAGTAATTTGGTAGTTTGTTTTTGTATTTCTGTCGGTAATGATTTGCTCTCGGTCTTTTAAAAGTGATAACAACAAAATATCCACGTTCTTAGAATTAAAATGTCTAATCAAATTATTGTACCTGATCATATCTAATATAAATAACACAAAATGTGCTGTTGTTGACACACTTTGTAGACAAAAAAAATGCCTTCGCAAAAAAGAAGACAGAGACAGAGAGAAAGAGCGAAGGGAGGCTGCTAAAGGCAGTTCAACATTGCAAACATGAATACAAAGCTCCAGCAAGCCAGCAGGTAAATCATCATATATAATATTTAGCAGTTTGTTACACTTTAATTCTTGTAATTAAGTATATTTCCCATTATAATCACTTGTCTTGATACTAGTAATCTATAACACATAATATTGTATTAAAACCATATTAATAGTAGGCCAATAAATAGTTTAAAAATAATATAAATGTTCTAAATGAGTTGTTTATTTGTATATAATATAGATTAATGCTGTAAAATATTAAATTAAATGCCTTTATTAGTATATAATATAGATTTATGCTGTAAAATATTAAATTAAATGCCTAATACTTATAGGGGAGAGTGGGGTAAGATTAGTCATTTTTTACTTATGTGGTCCTCTCATGTGATAAGTTAAAATGATGCAGAAGTACAATGAAAGTATCTATCCTATATCCTATCCTAATGAAAGTATTCCTATAATTTTAAATGATCAGTATGTATCTATGACAAAGGGTTCTAAAAATATGGCTTCTTATAAAAAAGTGTTCCCATGGCTCAGTTTGCCCCAGGTTAGGGGCATGGTCGTACCCAGGCTTTGAAAATTAGTGAGGTCTGGGGGGTGATGGGGGTTGGTGTTAAAGAATTGTGTTATAATAACCCCTACAAATACAACTCATTGTATACACTATAAACACTTTAAAGGAGACAGACGTAGATGTTTGTGAAAGATGTTTTCTCTGTTTTGGAGGGATGATTATTTTTAAATCATACCCTATTTATTGCATCAAAATTTGTTAATACTTTACTATATTTAAGGGTGGATAATTTTATCAGTTGTCTATTGCAACAATACATAACTACAATAACTTTGTCAAGTGCTCTTATGAAAGTTTATACACTGAACAAAATTATAAACGCAACACTTTTGTTTTTGCCCCCATTTTTCATGAGCTGAACTCAAAGATCTAAGACTTTTTCTATGTACACAAAAGGCCTATTTCTCTCAAATATTGTTCACAAATCTGTCTAAATCTGTGTTAGTGAGCACTTCTCCTTTGCCGAGATAATCCATTCACCTCACAGGTGTGGCATATCAAGATGCTGATTAGACAGCATGATTATTGCACAGGTGTGCCTTAGGCTGGCCACATTTTTTACTTATGTGGTCCTCAAGATAAGTTAAAATTATACAGAAGTACAATGAAAGTACATCCTAATGAAAGTATTCCTATCATTTTGAATGATCAGAATGTATCTTTGACAAAGGGTTCTAAAAATATGGCTTCTTATAATAAAAGTGTTCCCATGGCTCAGTTTGCCCCGGGTTAGGGGTAAGTTGACCCGAGTCGAGTCAGTGGGTAAGATGCACCATCTGGGTGTAAAATTACCATCTGACCAAATCTGATTCAAATCCATGTCAAATGAATAACAATATACAACTAATTTAATTATTTCCTTTTACAAACAGTCATATTTATTTTCATAAAGTTAACTTTAAAAACATAAAACCAACCAAATGAGGTTTAAATGTCAGTATTTAATTGTTTGCATTTCTGAAACAATCTGTTGAACACCAAAGTTGTAGCCTTCCTAAAAACAAACTAAACAGAGAGTTTGTTGGCCATTAGGGACTACAGGTGGAAAGATATATCTGATTATAATGCGATGAAAAGCATTTTCTGGTTCTTATCAGAGAAGGATTTGGTGCACTTGTACACTGTCCCTATCAATTAAACTACAAAATATGTATAGATGATAAACTAAACCAGTAATATCACTGTCACGGTTCTGTGTAGAATGAACTCGCACGAAGATGAAGATGATAGTAAAAGTCTTTTAATATTATCCACACAAGGTAATCCACAACAGGAAGGCATAAGAAACACGTACGCGTTGACTAGACCGGACAAAGAAACACTGAACTGAATACAACTTATATGGGGAGGATAATAAAATCAAGGGGAGACAGAAACTAGGTCAATGGAACATGAGGGATCAAATGAAAACAAACACAATAGTTCATAACGGTGACAATCACATTAAAATTCCAGTTTATAATTCAGAGATTTAACTTAACTACAGTGCCTTATGATGGGGTAAGTTAAAATGCTGACTCAATTTACCCCACAGCATTCGGTTTACACAGGTCGACATCACGCAAACGCCACCCCCCTCTCTCCCGATCTTACGGAAGGAACAGAGCGCTAGTGAGACTCGTACATTTATTTTGATTTGTAAAATGTCCCGTGACTGAAAATAGTTTTCAAAAGAAAACCCACCACTTCAGTTTGACTTTGCACCGCAGACTTATTTAAATATTGCGCAGGAAAGACAGATCCGATCGGTTATCCAGATAGAGAAGTCAGTTGATGTTGCCAAGTGTAAACGCGCCATGTCCTGATTGACTGATCATCCGATCTGCTTGATCGGATCACAGTGATCGCATGTTAATGCCAAGTGTAAACGCAGCCTATGATTTCTAGATAAGCATTTAAATTATTTAACTGTTATTTTATTATTATTTATTATATTTATTTAAATTTCAAAATGATTTGCCAATAAAAAATTCAGAACACTCTCAGATCTGTAGTTTATTTGCTTTGTTCTAAACAGGGAAAAAAATCGTTCAAATATTTCTTCTCTTTGGTTGTACTCTTTGGTATGTTGCTAAATCCCCTATATGTATCATAAATATTTTTAGACCTAGATCAATTTGCTTTGATGTAACAACCATATGTTATGCTAAAATGTTACTATGACAAGCCAAAAACAGTTTTTAAAGTAAATGGGTGCCTTCCATTCCCCCCTAACAAGCACCCACCCCCCTAGTGCCCCTTTTTAGTTTTGGCCACTGCCCCTCAAAATGTCTGTGCACGGCCCTGATTTGACGTACCGTAAACTCTTGTTTGAAGGTACACGACTCGCCATCGCTTCGCTGAGAGCATTGTTTCATACACTCACACAGAGAGTCTTACATACCATGCAGAATTGCATGCTAATTGTAAACGATATTCTTTCTTGTATTTTCCTGTCAAAATAACGGAGTTCATTTGGAATTCTTCAGCTTTTAAGAACAACCATAAAATACTGATGGTTTCTCCGGTAGTGGGCGGAACTAATGTGCAAACGGCAATCTCATTGGCTGGCGCTCACCTATTATTGGCCCTGTTTTGATTTCAGCAAATACGTTTGAGTGAACGCAAACAACATGATTACTATTTATGAACCCAGCAGCTCATTAATCTTATTAGTATTATTATAATTTTTTTTTTTTTACAGAAACACTGAATGACCAACAATATCTTAAGCACCACCATCAGTCCCAAGTTCAGTTAAAATGACAAATATGCATTCATACATGGCTACCAAGTTTTAATTCTAATTACTGAAGTTCAATCATTAAATAATGATTGATTATCATATCAAATTATAATGCTTGACTGACTGATGTTAAGAATGTACTTTCATATGTTTAAAAAGTTGTGCCATTTTACACATATATATATATATATACTATTGTAGCGTCTGGACCACTCAGACACACCATTTTTCATTTGATTTAACAAATAAATTATTCATTAGATTAACAAATAATCACAGACCCCTCACCCAATAAACATGCTGGGTGCCAGGATGTCTGCGAACGAATAGGCTTCTGATTCCATGGCAACCAATGCTGATATCACTGGTTTTATTGCCAGTGGGAACGTGGGTAGAGAAACTCACTACATTTTCCATAGGAAAGACACAATGCACAGTAAAAATGGACTCTTCTCTAATTAATTCATAGGAAAACCTTTCTTTGAATGAACACACATATCCTTCAGGTCATTGTGTATGTTGTTACTGTCCTTCCCTGGGAATCAAACCCATGACCTTTTGCGCTGCTAACGCAATGCTCTACCACTGAGCCACAGGAACACAGTATTTTATTTACAGGAAAAGTATTTACAGGAAAAGTAAATACTTACAGCGGATCTAATTATTTATAATTAATTATAACTAGTTATGATTAATTATTCATATTTCCCCTTTGAGCTGATTCGCTACACTGTATATAGTATATTAGTCTGGCGAGTAAACGGCTATTCTATTTCCAAGGTTTGCAAAGAGGGTTGCTGTCAGAGGGTGAGATGTACAAACTGCAACCAGAAGGACACTGATGGAAAGGCAAGCTGTAAACACACACAAATCCATCTGTGAAACTGTTCTTTTAAGAGGAAATCTTCTCTCAAAGATCACAGTTGAAGCACCCATGGTTACCCTCATTACACTTATCTGTGTATGGGCAAGGGAGAAACCGCTGCTTGTGCCATAGATCCAACGACGAGAAGATTGAGAGGTGAATGCAGTGCTGCATCTCCCAAAGAGATGTTGCATCGGATCCGAAGAACAGAATGAGTGAGCCAATGCCACGCTGGCCTATTTATGCCCGGATGTCCGTGGCGTGGCCAGCTATGCAAATTTTGCTCGCCAATTTCATTGGCCTTTTCTCAATGATGTCAGAGGATTCTGGGCTCCCAAATGCATCCCTAGTGTCAGAACTGAATGACTGAAAGGGAACTTTTACTTAGCTACACTGGGCAACATTCCTCTCATTACTTAATTTTAATGCAATACATGTTAAGAAATGTGTAGTTTATTCCAAGCGCTTTTTTTCTTGGGCATGAGCAATGCCCCATTAATAAATTAATCACTCTTTTGAGTCAATTCTGTTCAAGGCCTTGATCAAACAAGTTGGCAAAATGGTCTGAAATGGTTCTCGATTTATTCAGTTCCCTGCACGCACAGAATTGTCTGAAGCGGTTTCTTATTCGTACCGGGAAATTTAAGAACACAGAGAATATAAAGATCATTGGATAAAGTGGCAATGAACCTACAGTCAACTGAAACCAAATCTGCAAATTCTACTGCAGGGATCTACAACCCTGCTCCTGGAGAGTTACCATCTTGTAGACTTGCAACCCTGCTCCATTTCTGGCATTTTATTAATAGTAGATTTGCTTTATTATGTTGCATCAGATTTGTTTTTGAGCACGGTTTGCAACATTGAGCATTATAACTAATCACACACGTTTCTGTTGAGCTTATGAATGCAATATCCAGTCAGAGGCATTTTGATTTGTCAACGCAGAGAACTCCAGAGTTGTCAGCGAGCATGCTCATTGACTGAATTCTGAAACTTCATTAGTAAATTCTCTCATCAGCTTAAATAACAAACTGCAGAAAAGAGATTGATTGTGCAGTGTAGACAGCTTCAGTGATTATAACGGGAGTTTTTGCGAAAGTGCATAACTCGCATTACACTCAAGTCATGGACCGCTTCAGTGTTCTTTCGCTTTCTTTATATAATCTATTCCCAGTTTGAATAACTGTTTTGTTTTTCATGCTACTGATAGAAATAATTATCTGTAAAAAGCAATTCATAAACGGTTAATGCTTTTCCCCTTTCTATTAGGCCTAATCGAAAATAATGATCATTATTACAATATCAAGAGCAATAATCAGCAATAACGGTTTCTTTTCATGATATTGCAGCTTCACACTCTAATGAGTTCCTGTTTTTTTTGTGTTTTTTTTTTATTTATAGGCTATTTACATTATGCAATTTTTGTGTAAATACGTGTACATGAGAAGCATTAAACAGTCTGTGTAAATAAACATAAATGCCATGTCAGATGCAGCTACTGTTAAACTGTTGCAGTGTAAAGATGGCTTTTGTTGATGCTGAAAAAAACGAGACTGGTAGCAGTCTATAGTATTGTGATTGATTAAAGTGACTGGGTAAATTTGACAAAACAAACAACACAGATACATTTGATAAATTAGTTATAAAATCGCTTATAAGTAAAAAATACCCTGAAAATCAGTCACTGGTTACTTGAGTAATTTTTTCATTGGATACTTTTTTACTTTTACTAAATATTACTACTAACTATAGTAACTATTAGGATTAATACTTTTACTCTTACTTGAGTAATTATTTATATTAGTACTTGTACTTTTACTTGAGGACAGTTTTTGGATACTCTACCCACCTCTGCATATAAGACTGACATAAGTGGGTCAAAAAAAAAATCACACTAAAGTGCAACTAATTACATTTAATATAAATTTTAAATATATTAGATTTTAATTTTAAATAATATGAAATTATGAATCCGAAAACATTACATTCTATTAACACTAAAGTATATTCTTTAAAGTGTCTGGAATTTATAAAGCCGCATATTTCCATCTTAAAAATATATCTAAATTATGACCAATGCTCTCAGTGTCAAATGCAGGAACGTTAATTAATGTTTTTGTTCACGACCTCAAGGTTAGATTATTGTAATGCTTTATTGGGTGGTTGCTCAGCATGCTTAATAAACAAACTCCAGCTGGTTCAAAATGCAGCAGCTAGAGTTCTTACAACAACCAAGAAGTCTGACCATATTAGCCCGGTTCTTTCAACTCTGCACTGGCTCCCTACTGAACATTGTATACATTTTAAAATCTTGCTAATTACTTATAAAGTCCTGAATGGTTTAGCTGCTCAGTACTTGAGCGAGCTCATATCACATTATAATCCTTCACGTCTGCTGCAATCTCAAAACTCTGGCCATTTGATAATACATAGAATATCAAAATCAACAGTGGGCGGCAGATCCTTTTCCTATTTAGCTCCCAAACTCTAATATTAGTCTGTTTCATTCTTATTCTGAGGTTACCGTAGCCACCCAGATCCAGTCCATTTCTAGACCAGATGTTCACGGAAGCAACCCAGATCCAGTCCATATCCAGACAAGAGGGTGGATCAGCACCTAGTGATGACCAGAGTGGAGACCATGTCAACTAGATGAGTCCTAGAGACAGATCCCCTGCTAAGACTTTGTCAACTAGACGGCCATCGGGACAAGACCACGGGAACCAGACAAGTCCTCTACACAATCTGACCTGTGTTGCAACCTGGAATTAACACCATGCTGGTGTTCGTCTGGCCAGAGAAGAACTGGCCCCCCGACTGAGCCTGGTTTCTCCGAAGGTTTTTCTCAATTTCTGTCACCGATGGAGTTTTGGTTTCTTGCCACTGTTGTCTTTGGCTTGCTTAGTTGGGGATGCTTAATTTCTGGCAATATTGTCAGCTTGATTGCACAGACACTACTGGAAGAGAGCTGAACTGGATGATGACGTCACTGAATCTTCGATGAACTGACTGTAACTGAAAAATTGACTGTCTGTTATTGTCCTCTTGCATTATTGACAAACGATTTTTGCTGTTTGACACTGTAAAGCTGCTTTGACACAATCTGCATTGTATAAAGCACTATACAAATAAAGGTGACTTGACTTATTATTTATGAAATACATAAATTTTTTAAAGTATGCTAAAGTGTACTTCTTTTTCACAAGGGATTATAGAAAAGTGTGTACATTCAATTCAAGTTACAATGTAGCACACATTAATGTTATTTCTCCCAGTTTTATTTAAATAGATTAAATGTTTTACTCTTCAGGTCATCAACAGGCAATCACCAATTATTAAATGATCAAGGCATTTATGTGTCCAACTCAGATGCTGTACTACTTACTTATCATAGAAAGCTAATCAGTTTCAGGTTTTTTTTTTTTTTTACTAATTACTGCATTTAGGATTGGTTTGTGTTTTTTTTCTCCAACAAAATATATGATGTTGCTTTATAAAGCTCTGCAAGGTCTTACCCTGAGTGGGTTCTCATTCAGATATGGTGGCTCTCCCTCCACCATTTCAATCGCCATGATACCCAGGGACCAGATGTCTACTTTGGGGCCATAGGCTTTCCGGGTTACGACTTCTGGGGCCATCCAGTAGGGTGTGCCCACCATGGTGCTACGCTTGTTCTGCTCAGGTGTGATCTGAGCACAGAACCCAAAATCCGCTTTAGAAAGAGAGAGAAGGTTAAGACCTTGGTCTTTTATGGATAACAGGACATTTATAAAGAAAATGTGAGTTGTGTTTGTAACACCAGTAATGAAAAAAAGAAATAAAAGGCAGTTTAATTTTTGTTTAACTTACTTAGTTTCACTGAACCATCCATGCCCAGCAGAATGTTATCACTCTTGATATCTCTATGAATCACCTGATTAGAATGGAGGAAATCCAGAGCCTGTAGACACTGTGAAGTCACATCCAAAAAGAGTTAAGTCAGATCAGATCTTCATAGTAATTCAGTCTGTGTGTATGTATTAGGGGTGTATCAATATGCCATGCCATTGTAAATTGCGGTACAAAAATTATGACGATATGCATTGTGGGTGTTAAAAAAGATTTGTGACATGTATTAAGATTAGGGATTTACCGATCAGGTTTTTTGTGCCCCCGATCTGATCCAAGTCATTGAATATTAAGTTTGTGCTGATACCAAGTCCCGATCCAATACTTGTATTTTCCTAATGCTTGGTGCACACTTCAAGTACATTAAAGTTATAAAGTTGGTAATCCAATTTATACAGGGATGTGCAGAGAGTTTCTTTGTACAAATAATAAAAAATTTAATTATGAATATGGAACTACTGATTTAAACTTCTTGTGTTTGTACAATAAGCTGAATAATTGCACTTTTTATGATCTCAGAAACAGAACAGTTTCACCTAAACAATAACAACCCGTATTATTAAAAATTAAACAGATCATGTTCTATAATAAAACAGATCACCAAAACAAGATAGTTCAACCAACAACAATTCAAATAAATAAATAAATAAAAAAATAAAAATAAATACATTTTGCATTTTCCAACACATTTCGTCAGCCAGGCCCAGTTCTATGGGGGTGCTAGATAAAGCTAAGTTTTCTCACACTCATGTGCATATTTGTTCTGTGATTCCCTCGCCTATTGCGAACGAGAAAGTGTGTTGTTCAGTGTATTTTCCTTTAATAAATGCAAAATAAAGACAGAATAAACAGACCGCCAAGAAAAGCCCCGGTCACAAAATGGCGGACTACCTTATATACAGTGTAGAATATTCAACCTCTCTCAAACTATGCACCTGCCTGGCGAGTGATTCCGGGCATTTCAGAATTGGTAACGAGAACTGTGTTGTGGAAGATGCAAACAGTAGGAAAAAAAAACAGGGGCAGTGGGTCTCAGCACAACTTTCAGGGATTTTTTACACAAAATGACAAAATAAAACAACTCAAAAAAAATAAAAAGAAGGAAAAAAAAACGTACAATAAATAACAAATACAATAAACATACGTGACTACATTTGCCCCTCTCTAACTCACAGAAGTCTATGGACTGCAGTACCTGTTCAACCTTAGAACCCTACTAACTACACACCGGTTTTATACTTTGGTGACCAGCACCAATTAACACCTAAAGGGAAACACAGACAATGGCCATTATACAAAATACACAAACATAAAGACATTCAATAAACAAAACAAAACCCTTCAATCCACACCTTCCACAAATTACATTAATTTATAAATCAACTTTCATTTATAAAAAAAAAAGAAAGTGGGATATCTTGGAATTAACTGTCACATTATCTTGGCCGGGGACATGCTGGATGGTGAATCGATAAGGCTGGATAGACAAATGCAAGCACATCATCCTAGCATTTGAATCCTTCATACGGTTCATCCAATGTAGTGCTTTATGATCAGTCTCCAGTACAAACTCCCGTCCAAGCAGATAATACTTGAAAATGTCAAGGGCCCATTTTATCGCCAAACATTCTTTCTCGACAATTCAGTATCGTACCTCTCGCGGGAACAACTTGCAACTGATGTAAGCGATGGGGTGTCGATCTCCTTGCATCCCCTGAAGAAGAACGGTTTTTACGCTAATATCTGAAGCATCAGTTTGCAGTATAAAAAGTTTATCAAAATCAGGACAAAATAAAACTGGCTCTTGGCACAGAGCATCCTTAATATTCTGAAAAGCCCGATCCACTTCCTCTGTCCACTGAACCTGGTTCAAACAGTTCTTCCGAGTCAAATCAGTCAGTGCCGCTGCTCTTACCAAGAAGTTGGGAACAATTTTATGTAGGCCTATTTATGAATGTATTATTATTATTATTTTTTTTTTTTACAAGGAATTATTTTCTTATCGTACTTTGAATTTGCTATAAAAAATCAAATACACTGCTGGACAATAATCAGTCATTTGTAATCTATCATTTTTTCCTAATGGCAATTTTATGATTGTTTTATATAGGCTACTACAAACAATTATTTAAAATTTCTGCACAGAATTAGGTAGAAAATATACTTTATAGTTTCTGTACTGTAATAAATGATATGTCAATTAGCACTGCATCATTCATACATTTTATTTCTTTATTGTGTTTATTGTCTTAAGGTTTCACCAGTTCATTCTGTGTTTTATTTAACTTAGCTGCAGGGATATATGCCTTTGTCCATATTAGGCATTTCCTGGCAGGTCTTCTTTGAGCGCGAGATCACTTCTATTTCAGTGCGAAAACTTCTTTATCTCATTTTCATAAAATAAAATGCTATAGTATTTAACTTTTCCTCTCCATCGGCAAATGATAATTCTGAAAGAAAACGTGCCCGATGTCTGTTTGCTATAGCAACGAGCACTACTTTCATGAATCTGATTATCAGATAAACCTTGCGATCTTATTTCAAGGTTGTTAATGCTGTGGTTATTTTAACAGTTTTCTTCGTACATTCGGTTCAACAACATTCTGCATTACTGGCCACAACTACTAAGGAGAGATCACACATCAGCTGCTCAAAAAATTTGTCAGTGAAACGGAGTGCGAGCGCAATCCAGTGACAGTCACAGGCGGTAAATAGTGGAGCGCGTGAAGGAAAAATGCGAGGGCACGAACACTGTTCAAGGTATCCATTATTTCGTGCTTGTAGTAATTTAATGTGTATATATTTTGAAAGCATTGAATCGCTATAGAAATCGCGATTCATTCGATTCTTAGCATTTTAAATCGATTACTGTCCGAAATCGACGATTCACGATTCAAAAATCCATGTTTCAAGATCGATGCATATGCATTGTCAGGGTTTGTAATCGATGCATCGAGAAAACGAGTGAATCGTTACACCCCTAGTAATTACCAACATATAGCGGTTCCCTGACTTAGTCCTCTCTAAAGGCCCAACAATATCCATACCCAACTGCTCAAAAGGCACCCCAATAACAGGGAGAGGCTCAAGTGGGGCTCTAGGAGGAACCTTGACACTGTCTGTTGACTGGTCTGTTGACACTGCTGGCAAGTATTACAAAACATCGCTGTCTTTTCTCATAACTGGCCAGTAAAAATGACATGTTATCTAAGCTGTTATTTTACGTCTGTCTAGATGGCCCGACCATGGTATTGAGTGACTCAAAGAAAGGACTAATTCCCTACCATACTTGGGAACTACCATTTGTGGCTCAGGACTCTGTTTACGAAACAAAAACCCATCACGGAGAAAACAAAAAAAGACTCCCTGACTACTGTTCACCTCTGCCTGGCCTATCAATGTACTCTTCTCTACCAAACTATACAGGTCACCCACTTTGCAGGCATTCATTTGCAATTGTATTATATCTTGGGGTACTTTATAACCCAATGTATTCTCAGGAGCAAGTTCCTTTTCACTCACCACTACATGACGAATCTTTTCTCTCTTCCTCTGGGTCCTAGATTTCTGTGTCTTACCAGGCTCTGCTTCTAGGACTACATCAAAGAATGGTAAGGCTTCAAGTAATCCTACCCCATCCTCCCTACACAGCCATATTACAAACCGGCAAAGGAAAAAGATCAAACAGGACAGGCAGATCTTGACCCAGCACCATAGGGTAAAGCAAATCTGGTGAAAGGCCTACTTCCAAGAGGTAAGACTGTCCCTGCACTACCACAAAAACATCAGCTGTAGGATAGTACCTTTCATCACCATGAACACATTTGATTACTACTGGAGAGGTATGGTTCCATAAATTAATATGCATACAGGTACTCCCAGTTCCAACTAAAGCACTTACTTCCAAACCATTCAAACCTATGGTTACATGATGTATGGAAACCTTTGCTGCACTAGTTGGGCTATCTGGTCTTGGTACACCACACATTTGCGTATGTGGAGGGTTTATTAGGGCAACTAGGCTTTGTATGCCCTCCTGCCCACACTGATAGCACACAATAACTTTGGGGTTAGACCTTAATCTCCCACTAATAAGACCGCCAACATCACTCACAGGCTTACCTCCTGTTATACTAGTCTTTGTCGGTGATACAGGCCTCTTACTGGGTCTTTTGGGGTCTTTGAATGTCTTCCATTGGTTGTAAGACCAAGGTTGGCCTCGTCATCGTGCTGCAACAAAAACATCTGCCAGTTCTGCAGCCCTTTCTGCTGAGTCAGGGTTATGCTCCTTCGCCCATGTTTGAAGCTCTGGGGCAAGCATACGAAGATATTGCTCCAGAATAATCACCTCTGCAACTTCCTCCTTACTCTGATTCTGTGGCTGTACCCACTTGTTGAAAGTATCCTTAAGGCAGACAAAGCTCCTTAGGGGTCTCATCAGCTGCTACCTCTATGTAATGAAACCTCAAACAAAAGGCCTCTGGATTAATATCATATTTCTTTAAAACTGCTGCTTTCACATAATCATAGGCAAGGGACTCATTAATATCCATGTTCACATTAGCACTATAAGCTTTGCCAGTGAGTAACGGCACTAACCTCATAGCACAGTCTGATCTGGGCCATCAACATGCACTGACTATCTGCTCAAAGAATGTAAGGAAGTGTTCCACATCATCTTCTTCATTAAGTGGCTGTAGACGTGGCTCTGTCATAGCCTTTGATTGCACTACGGCTTGACTAGCGATATATGGTGAATCCTGAGGTACATTGGCTCGACCACCTCCTTGATCTGAAGGGGTATATTGAAGACATGAAGGAGGAACAGAAGTCGGCGTTGTTCTCGTATGTACTTCCTCTTGAAGAAGCGTAAATTGATTTTGAAGAGCATTCTATCTGGTCTCCTGCCACGCTGCCTACTGGTCAAGTCGTTTGTCTCTCTGTTGCTGCATCTTGATATGGGCACGAAGCATGTCCCGTATCTCCTCTACCGTAACATTCTTTGAATAGTGATTCACTCCGGCAGATCCTCAGCATCAACTCCTCCTGTACCGGTTGCCACCAGTTTATCATCTTTTACAACTCTCTTCGGTCCCATTCTGACCAATGAAAGCAAAAAAAGGAAGAAAAAAAACTATGCTACTGCCCCCTACTGGCACAATCCCACCACTGGAAGATTCAACCAGTAGGAAAAAAAATTAAATAAAAAATGGGGCAGCGGGCCTCAGCACAACTTTCAGGGATGTTATTTTCAACACCAAATTACAAAATAAAGTAAAAAAAAACAAACAAAAAAACAATTATACAATAAAGATAGGTGACTACATTTGCCTCTCTCTAACTCACAGAGGTCTATGGACTGCAGTACCTGTTCAACCTTAGAACCCCACTAACTACTGCACACACTGTTAGGCTTTATACTTTGGTGACCAGCACCAATTAACACCTAAAGGGAAACACATACACACAGATAATGGCCATTATACAAAATACACAAACATAAAAACATTCAATAAACAAAACAAAACCCTTCAAAACACACCTTCCCCAAATTACATTAATGTATAAATCAACTTTTATTTATATATAAAAAAAGAAAGTGGGAATTCTTGGAATTGTTATTCTTCTTTTCCTTTAATGACGTTTGGCAAACCTACTGGAAGGTGCATACCGCCGCCTACTGCACGACACAAGCATGACAACTTACGTAAAATAATGATCGGCTGACACTAATCTGTTAAAAAAATGTTTAAATGGCCCCGCTGGGGACATCCCTAAAATGCATATTAAGTATTAAGTTCTTTCAATCCACCTTTTTCCTGAACCCGGAAGTCTCGCCCGACTGGAACCATGCTTTAAATTTACATTTACGATGCCTCTGGTGTTTCTAGTCAAATTAACATATTTTCCGAGCTGCTAATATAACGTTAAACCTATGAAAATGGTTTTAAAAAGCACATGGTGCCATAGTTTCATCACTTTACAGTGTCACAATGACAATGTCTTTTTGCAGTAACTCACCTGTCATAGTTTAATGAGTGGGTACGTGACATGAAGTGACCCGTGGTTAGCTGCATTAAAAACACACGAGTGCACATATCCTACAAACAGCTCCTGATCAGGGCGAAGTTCGCGGGATTTTGTCCTCAAAATGATAAGAGCTCTCATTATATTAACTTTTTCTTTATTTTTTCACACACAGTATTTTAACTTGAGCGCTCCAAGCCATGCTCGTTTTCTTTCGTCATCATTTATGCAAGGCATACAACGCCGGACACGGACGGATTTGCTGGTGCGCAAAACAAGTACTTTACAGGAATTCCTTAAGCTTATTGCTGTTACTGTGGCAGCCAACTACAGCACAGCTTAAAACTGCGCACATTTTTATATTTAGTTTTATTGAAAAACATCAGTTTAATTAATTCAGTCAATCTTTTTACCCCATTTTAACATGGATTTCTATGGAGACCAGAACACAAGAGCACCCAGACAGAAGTTAGAATCCATCATGGCGGCGCTCATCAGTTACTCAGGAAAAAGGTGGATAGTATTCATGCTCCACACTCTGTGCTGCTGTGAAACTGATGTAGAGCTTGACAAAAAAAACAAAACAAAAAAAAAAACTAGTATTGAAATACATTTTTAAATGTATGTTTTCCGTGATAGAGCATATAGGTACAGCATATTTCTGTATTTTTAGCTATGTAGAATTAAGAATATTTCTATTTTGGCATCACCATTGCCTTGTGCATGAAGGTGAAGGACCAAGTTTGTTCAAGTTTTGGATGTAATATTTTTTATTTTAGCTTTGTTTAAAGTATCGTTAAAGGATCGTATCAAATCAAACCAAATCATGACATGAGAGTATCATTACACCCCTAAATATACTATATGTTGTGCAATTTGTGTGTATATGTTACCTCTCTGCACACTGCAGCAATCTGTCCCTCATCCATGCATGTCTCGGTTACCACATCAGTAAGTGAACCACCTGCCAAATATTCCATCACCACCCACAACTCATCTCCTACTAGATAACTGAGACAGAAAGACGAAAACAATTCATATTACAGGCATCAACCTGACCACTGAATGCAAAGATGGTAGTAAAATATGGTACCTATATGGTATCTATATAGGTAGTTTTCAGTATTTCAGGTTGAGCAAAAAAGTGTAATGCTTTGCTAAATATTTTTAATGTTATTTACAATTATTCAAATAGCAGATTTATTCATTTTTATGAATGATTTTTTATTAGTTTTTTTTTTTATTTAAAAAGATGTACAAATGAGAATACTACAAGCAGAAACATTTAATCCAATTGAGAAAACAATACAGAACAAATGTTAACAAAACATTTGTTAAAAATGTTAATGTATGTGCTATTAAATAAACATTATGGCTATCAACAGCATAAAACAACTTATATTACTTAAGTTTGGCATTATCCCGATTAATCTCACATTTTGAATTTACTGCTTTGTCCTCTAAATATAGATTTCTGTTATTTGTAGTCCATTTTCTTTCGACCATTAAATTGAGTATTCACATTCTGTCTGAACATGCTTTTATGAACAATGTACATTGAAATTTGTTATGTTCACGAATAAGGCCAAATAGCCATATTCACACACGCACGCACACACACACACACACACAC